>NC_079398.1:25224281-25229281 GCF_029220125.1 Pseudoliparis swirei | reverse complement strand
AATGCTCAGCTCCCTCAGCTCCCTCCTTCCTTCCTCCTTTCCGCTCTCTTCTATTCCTTTTTTTTTTTTTACGTCTCTGTGTTTCTCCTGACCCTGTGTTGCATTCTTAGAGTCGACAGATCACGAGAGAAAGAAAAAACTACACATAAAAAGAGCAAAAGTGAAGGAACAGTTAAAGGATGCGGGCCGCCACTGGAGTCAGCTCCACTTCCAGGAACATCGTCTTCCACCCACAACATCACCACCACTCCATTCTCACTGCAGCTCAAGCTTTCTCCTCTCCTCTTTCCTTCCACTCCTCTCCTTCCCGCTCTCTCCTCTCCCTCAGCTCTGGTTCAGGTCTGGTCCCCCTGGTCCATAATCATAAACGGGCCCCCGGCGCGACCCGGCCCAACCCAGCGAGGCCGGGAACCGGGTCCTACAGTAGGAAAGGCTCTTTAACTGGGTCAGCCTAATGTGCAAACTAATGTTTGGAGAACATAGGGAACAAATTACCCAGATTATTCTGACAGCAGCTGAGGAGAATGTCTGTCTGCTCTGCACCGTGGAGGGAAAGCTTGGGGGAGACTTCTCTCTCTCTCTCTTTCTTCTCTTTCTCAGAGAAGCAGATGAACACCAGCTTATCTGAGATTGAGTTGAGCATAATTAAAAAGCAGAAAGAGAAATGTGTTGCGGGGAAGTCATCATGATTGAATGCACTCCAGTGGAAGGAGGGGAGTCGCTCTCCCTCTCCTTCATCCAAAGGCGTGAAACAAAGACAGACTGCCGTGCTGTTGCATCGCTTCATTATTCACTGGGTTTACCCCGTGTTCCTGTGCTGATGACTCCAGTGCACATGCTGATGATGAGCTGTGCACAGGGGTCTGATGTAATATGGCTAAAAGGGATTGGAGCGCATGCCCCAAAGGGCATTTCCACGTCCATTAATGCTGCCGCCGCTGTATTTTCACGAGGGTGAAGGTGCTTCAGTTCTTTAACGGGAGAGTGTTTTCCCAGGAAATGTTCCGTCTTGTTTCAGCAGGCTCGCCTGAAGGGGGTCAGCCGAGAAGTCACCCGTAAGAGGTGATAATCCAATTGCTCTAGTCCTCACCAGATTTGTTTCCCCTTGTCGGCGGTGTTTGTGTGTGTGTTTACAGAGAGTGTAAGCATGCGTGTGTGAATGTATTAGACGTAGAATGGGAGGCAGAGGCAGCGAGATGCCACCGGTTCCTTCTGGGTCCGACCCCGGGCCCCATGTCGATCAGAGAGAGGTGACGGAGGCCAAGTCGGTCAAAGGCACACCTGCAGGGAAAGTCCAGAACCCCCGGCTGCCGGCTTACACGGGCCGCTTAAGGTGTGCTTATTTGGAGTTTAACCCTGACTTCAAATGTCCTTTCCATCTCTCCCCCTTTGTGTTTGACCAATGGGCCTTGTGCTCTTTTACTTTCTTGTCTTTCTTCTGCCTCCCTTGGCTCTTTAATCTCCTCCTCCGCCACCCCCATCCTCCCAGTTCTCCTCCCCCTGATATCCAAAGCCCACATCACAGCAACGGCCCCTCCCAGAAGACAGCGAGCGGTGGAGTGGCTTAGCGAGGCCAGCTCCAGCCTGTTCCCTTGCTGTGTGGTTCTCTCTCGTGGAGACAGGGTTTGCACACTGAAGCCGGCTCTGAACGGAGCAGTTGTCCCCTACAGGTCGCGCGTTCACCGTCCAAGAGAGTGGGAGGATGATAAAGGAAGTGTGTTACAATCCCAGTTCTTCCTCTCTGCTGCGGATTTTCACGCGCACATCTTTCACGTTTATGCAAAGCTTTTGAGGGCATTATGCAAGATAAGCTCATTTTCTAGTCTGATTCCCACTCCAGTACATGCTTTAATGACTCTTAAAGCCAAGGGCTGCTTTTTTAGGCATAATAGAAGTCCCGCGGTCTCTCAGTTTCCACGTCGTCAGAGTGCTTTTTTCACACCTGATCACTTTTGTTCACCCATTTTATAGCTATTGGGGAGCGGAGGTGAGTGATTTGACAGTAGTTAGTGCCATAAGCCCTAATGTTTACTGGAAGCAAGCATCTAATACTTTTTGATTACCCCAGAGGAGGTATTAGCCATGTTAGTCAGCAAGGATAATTTCTTATTTACATGCCCCAAGCAGTGAACACTCTGAAGGAACACTGGTGCTAAATGCGCAACAAAACGAATCCAACATGCCAAACGAGAGGCTCCATCCTGGCTGGCTGCAGGGCGAACGCCGAAAAAACCTTCATTATGCATTTACCATAATTCATTTAGAGGGTTATCAATTTGCAGAATGCAGAGAAGATGTTTGGAGGGGGAAGCAAGCAAACATCATATCAAACGAAGGAAGAGAAAAAGGAACAAGGGAAAGCAAGATGAAAAGGAGTAAGATATTCAGGGGTAGCTCAGTGCCGGGGTTTTTAAAATGTTGTTCCAATTACACACTTTCCATGTTCTGAGGCAGAACTTGCATGTTAAATGCTGCAATCTCCTCTCTTGTACCCGTGTCACGCTCCGCCCCCTAAAAGAAGCAGAAGCTGATTTATTTTTAATGAAAGCCATTTGGCACAGGAATTCTCTTCTATACAATTTTTGTTGAGATTGAGGCTACGCGGAGATGTTCTAGTTCAAATACCGTCTTTCTGTTCATGCGGGGCCGCTCTTTGTTCGGCCTCTGCCCTGCTTACTCAAGGGCTTCTTGTATCTGTCTCTCTGTGTGGATTTCAGAACAGTTACTACATGTTTTCATTTTTCCTCTCCTGGCAACACATACTGAGAGAAGAAAAAGACCTTTTAAAGCAACTTTCCCTTCGCCATCAGGCGAGGATGACGAGGCCTCCATTAGAACAATAGCAGGAAACTTAGGGAGACGGGGAGTGTTTGAAAGAATGAAGGCGGTCAGAAAACACCACTATCTGGTGATAACCAGGGCTGGCTTTCATTATCTAAAAAAACTCCACCTTGGAAAAATTGCACTCATTCCCTTGCTTCACTCGATTCAATAAAACAATGAAATGGAGGGGTTGCAAAAAAAGAAAAAAAAGATTTAACATTTTCCAAAGGGAGGGGGAGCTGCATTGTTTAGTACGAATGCTGACTCCCAGGGATGCAGTCCTTAGACAACCGAGTGTCTGCAGGAGACATCTGTGAAGCCTGACCCTGTGACCCTGGAAAGAATGCTCTTAAGGTGGGGGTAAAACTGCCTTTCCCATTGCATCATGGCCTACAGGACAGCCCAGCAGCAGCACAACAAACACAACCGCTACAGAACATAACAACACCAGCAGTGGATGGGGGGGAAATATGAGGTGGAGAAACAACAGAAAGGGGAGTTGGAGGGAGACGAGCAAAGGAGAGCAAGAAAGAAGAAAGATGGACTGTAAATATAAAGAAAGAGAAAGGAAAGAAGAAGAAAAAGAGCAAAAGAGAATAGAGATGGACAAAAAGGCTGATAAGATGCTCAGACAGACTTGATACCAGTTGTGCCTCACAGGCTGTCTCCTTCCCCCCCCCCCCCCATGAGATCATTTTCATCCTTTATGAGTCAAAAGGAAGCCTGGTTGAAAATGAAAGGTTACACAAGCCAGAGCCCAGGCCCTCGGAGCAGAGGAGCCCCGCTGCAAGGGCCCTGCTGTTATTCAAAGCACCTGCCATTGTGTGGGCTATTGTTGTGCAGGAATTAGTCGTGCTCCCCTTGGCTCCCTTCGGCTCCAGAGGCATGCAGCAGACCCCCTTGTGGCTTTGGGTTCAGATACGTGGTCGGATGGATGCGTGGCCCTGGCTACCATCGCCACTGGCTGTGGCCCTTTGCCCTTTCTCCCAAAACACAGTTTCTCTTCCTCCTCATCCACCCTCTGTTGTGCACTTCTCAAGAACACTCGCAGGCCAACATTCCTATAGTTTTCTTCCTCTTTCTTTTGTACTCCTACTCTCCTTTCTCCTTTGGTGTATCTGCTTATTGTTCTTTGGAGCCCCCTCATTATACCCATGGTTATATTTTAAGGGCCTCTCTCTTTGATTGTGGTCTCATGGGGAGCGGGTGGTGGGCTGCTGGGAGCTGTAGGCAGAGCCGGGCTCCCCAGCCAGCGTCTCGCAGAGTGGGCTTGGGGGTGTTGTCGGCCCGGGTACCGCTGCAGCAGCGCCACTGCTAAAGCTAGTGCAAGGGGGTGGATGTGAGGGGAACATTGGAAAGTCAATAACGGAGGCCGCACAAAAAAGGAAAAGAAAAGAGGGTGAAACAAAAGGAGATGGAGAGCTTCAAAAAGCTGAGAGCTGTAGCACATTGCTAATCACTGGCATCAGAGGAACAGCCAGTTTCCTTTCTTCTGGAACTCGTGAAGCTGCTCCACTCGCAAGGCGAGGAGATGAGAAGCTGAGAGTCCGTCTCACTTCAGGACCGTCTCCAGTGACATGGGGCACGAGGACGCCTCTTTGAGAAAACGAAAACACAACACTGCGTTGAGTCACCAGGAAAGCCAAACACACGATTATGTAACGCAACCATAACTTTGTGAAACTATTCCAGTCATTGAGTTACAGGTGTTGAATCAAGTCTGTGGTCATTTCTGAGCAGTTTAGTGTCTTTCTCTTCTTCAATGTGAGTGAGATGGACGGAGCATTAAAAGAGACCTCTGACTGTAATGTTCAAGACCACACCCGCAAAAAGAAGAGCTTCAGTTCTCCATGGAACTCAAGTAAAGTCTGTATTGCAAGGCTTTTGCATTACAGAGGACTTCCTAATGTGTTGGTCACTCAGTCAAGAATAGCTGTGCACTATTGGCAGAAAGCATGTGTATATTCTCATGCTTTTGTTTGTCTGCATTTGTTATATTGCATCTTAATTCCAAAATAGGTTGATGTGTATTCCTACACACAACTAATCTAAAGGTGAAGTCCAAGGAAGTGACAAAATACACATTTTGGGCGGTTAGCAAGGCAGCGTGGCAGTCATGAGAACCACGGCTTTGCAATTTGTATTTTCTTTGCAGCAGTAATAGCTCCTCTCCCACT
>NC_079398.1:25201781-25219281 GCF_029220125.1 Pseudoliparis swirei | reverse complement strand
TGCTCTGTCGGTGAGGCAGCAGACTTTGAGATGCAACAGTTCCTAGCGGGGATTGCAAAGCGTTCCTTCAGTAGCAGATGGATCCGTACGAGGCGTCCGCGTGCTCTCCAGCTCCTTGTTGTCTCGTCTCTTTATTCGCCGCGTTCACGACATGACTATTCCAAAGTCGAGCAACTTAGTCGTTCTTAAAAGGCAAACAGTGTGGAAGTGGCTTGTTTCACTGATGATGTTTCAATTCAAAACAGCCCGCTTCTTTTGGGAAATACCGATTCTTCAACATTTGATGCAGCATCAAACCTGAGGATTAAAGTCTTCTCTGTGGGCACATAGACCTGTTTTTCTATCGTAACAATCCTAAATCATAGAGGGAGTAGCTGCAATACGTACAATGTTAACCAGTAAGATGAATAGCTCCATTGTACCCCATCAAGTTGAGGTTAACATCAGGAAGAAGAGGTGGAAGCTTGGACAGGTGCCTGGGCAGGTGTGTCTATTTGTTGACTAGTAAAAGGGGAGAACCTGTGAGGCCGCTCGGCCCGCTCGGTTTGGACCTGAAGGGACGAGCAGCGTGTTGAGGACGAGGGGAAGCGGGTGGAGTTGTCGGGCCGGAGACCCGAAGCCCTTCATTAGCCACTGATCCCCGTCTGCTGAGTGAGGAGCAGTCATGGGCATCACCGCTCCCTTTTAGTCCCCCCAAAAAGAGTGGGGGGGGGGGGGGGTAGCTACCCCATCCCCTGCAATTTAGCCCTTTGCCATTCATGCAAATTGGGTCCTGACATCTGCAACAGCCTGCCTCCTTTCTTTTACACATCTTTATTCCATCTCTTTTCTTTGGGTCTTTTTCCCTTTCACATTACGCCCCCTTCAGAAGGCAGAGCCGTATCTTAACCATCATACAACCTCCACATGTGTGTAACAGTCGCCCGTTCCTGTGTTTTACATACCCAGAGTTAAATATGTATGGGACTAAACATGTCAGGATCCCAGAAGCATTGTGCAACCCTCAAAGTCCCGACTTGTGATGTATGAAGAACATTGTTGTTGGTTTATCACACCAACACTTGTTTCAGAATGGAGCCTGGGATAATGTGCATACTTTGTAAATCCAAGATAAATTTTTTATGGGTTTGGCGGATGATAATCTTCTGAAAAGATGAAGTGAGTTTTAGACCGGGAGTCTGGAGAAAAGGCAGGAACCCGGAGGCCGCCGGCCCCTTCCTCGCTCCCTTCTGGGCGAACCGCTCTTCTTTGACTCCAGGGGAGAAGCTGAAGGGGAGGTGGCTTTGCTCCAGCCCTTATTTTGGATTAAAAGGTAAAATAGCCTAACTGGCTGTTAAAAAACCTGTTTTACCTCCAGCCCTCCAGCCCTCCCCTCTCGCTCTTTCGGCTCTGTCCACTCCAGCCTTGCCCTGCGCGGCGGGGTCAACCTGCCTGTGAGAGGACAGAGGCCTCGTATCGTGGAGAGGTGATAGCTATCTCCAGCATTCCAGGGATGACAGAGAGAGATCTGCATGATGGCAGGGTTAGGGGCTTAGAGAAGGGAGTGGTTGAGCAACTCCCCCCCCCCCCCCTCCTGCCTCTCTTACTGCCTGACTGCCTCGCTTCCCCACACGTAGAAAAAAACCCATCTCATTAGAAGCTCTTATTCCACTTCATTTAAGGGAACACTTAATGATGTGTTTTTGGAGGGAGACAACTACGCATTACTTCTCATGCAAAAGGAACCACTCAGGGTGCAGATACAGCTGCGTTCAGGAGGAGGCCTGTGGAAGGACAGAGGAGCTGCGGTCGTCCACTCTCCTTCACCTTCAGCCGGCGTCGGGGGGGTGAGGGGGCAGTAAAGCGAGAGGCGGCTCGGGACATCTGAGCTTGGCAGGCGACTCGCTGAAGGAGAGAGTTTGTTGTAATTGCTCTGACAGCTTTTAGGGCTGTTAATGACTCCGGCCCGAGCGCTACCAATTTGTCAGCATGCTTGCTGTTTACTAAGCTGTTGTTTTATGGTCCAGTGCAAGGGGCTGCTGCTTGTTTAAGCACAGATCAGGAAATAATCAGCGTAAAACACTGGCTGCACTCAAACCGCTCCGTCCCCTCGTCTCCCGTATGAGGGAGCGCCGTGAGCCACACGGACACGGCACACGCATGACGGGGACTTGCCGTGAGGAATTGGACGCTCAAGTGTGTGTTTTATCATTAAAGGGATTACGCTCTCCTCGTTAGCGCTGGGCTGTGTTGAATGTTGAGGGAGCGAGAAGCATCTTGCTAGCATGCAGCTCTAAGCAGAGGACCTGTAATCCCCGGTCAGCGCGGAGCAGAAGGGGGCCGGCCATTCCACGAGTGAATAGAGCCCCGACGTGTTTGTGTGTATGTGAGAGAGTTGTGTGTGCGTCGGGAGCATGTGGCCCCAGAGCCGGCAAAGACCCCTTCGTAAAGCCATAGTAAATAAAAGGGGTAACCAGACGGACAAAAGAGGAGCCCCCACTGCTCCTCTCATTCGCGGCCATTTGGGGGACTGAATGTGCTAAACGCCGCTTATGTTGGCTGAAAAGTTGAGGAGAAAAAGAGGGGAAAGGGAGGCTCTAAATCCCCCTCTTCTTTTCTCTTCATTCTCTCCGGCCGAGCCTGCAGGCTGGAGGTGGTTTGATGGAGGCAGCTTTAGGGCCCGTGTGGTGGGCACCAGGAGCTGCTGCTCACCAACCCTCAGCTTCTGACTCCCTCACGAGTTTCCCTCTTCTCCTCATTTGGTTGAGCTCGGGTGAACACGCATGACTAGTTTGGGCTGACAGGGGTTGTGGGGGGTCTGTTGTAATTAGTCACTTTAACCACAGCCTCCATAAGCCACTGCCTCTCTTTGCTTCATTACCCTGAAACAAATGCTGGGGCCTCCCAGTGCAAAATCACTGCCTTTAGAATGATTCACACAGCATCTGAAGCTCGTCTCGGGGCTTTTCAGTCGGTGTATTAATAGTACGCGGGACCAATAACTCTGGAGTGTTATTTGATAACTAACCATGACTGGGTTTGAATGTTTTCCAACTATTGACAAGTCATTATTCATTCATGCTCGTGTATATCGGAATGATCCGGAGAGTGCTACGATATGTGTTTCCATAATGCTTCCAGGCCTGACTGGACCCCAGTGGCTCCCGAGGGGCAGGGTGCCTCCTCCACATGAAGTATGATCTCTGGCGTGAGTCGGCCGCTCAGCAGACGCTGGAGGACACTTTGTGCTAAAGCACTTCTTTGTGCAGGACATCCTGAAGCGACCCTGAATGTGCCACCATTAGATAAGCAGAGTTTCAATGTGTTTACAGTCCTTTCCCAACCCTTTAATGAGCTCAGCCCGGAGACCAATTTACTCTGAGGGAGATGTATCTGAATGCATTTTTAATAACCACCACTGGTGATTAGAGAGGGAATGTATGTAAGCGAAATGTGCTCCTGGACTCCTGCTTGTTTGTTTGTCAGTGTTTCCACTCTCTCGCCCTCCTTGCATCTGGTCATTGTCTTCCATCTCGCCTGATTACACCTTCTTGGTTTCTATGCGTATGAAAATAGGCACAAACTTTCATTGCAAGCACTTTAGCTCCAGATATTGATAGAGTGGGTTAGGGAGAAGGAGAGAGGAGGAAAGAGCGAGGGAAGACAGACAGACTGGGGAGAGGGGGGGGGGGGGCTGTCTTTTTTTCCGTCTCCAAGGGCGCTGCTTTTCCAAAAGTGCCTGGGGCTACACTCCAGCACCTCGGCTCCCCTAGGCCTTTCGGCTGCCTCCTAATAGCCAACCCCCATCTGTGTCACATGGCCAGATGATGGGACGCTTCCCCCTGCTCTGCTCTGCACTTTTTTTTTTTTTTTTTGCTTTCCCTATTTTTTTTCAGAGTGCACATCCACACAGGTTAGAATGGCAGAGTTGCCAGGGAACAGTCAGAAGCCATTAGCGTTTGGGACAATTTGCCCTGCAGCGTTCCTTCTCTTGCTCATAAGAAAAGAGTGGGGGTGGATGCAAAGCACCAGCTCTCCTTTAGATGTAATGAGGTTGTGCAAGTTGGCTCTTCTTTATTCTTTTTCTGCTCCTTCTTTTCTTTCCCCTGCTCCTTCTTGTTCCCCTTCTTTCTTTCTTTCTCTCTTTCTTTCTCTCTTTCTTTCTTTCTCTCTTTCTTTACGCCTTCTGTCCACATTTGATTTCCCTATATGGTCTATTTAGAAATCACATGTTTCTGCACACGTGTATATATATATATGTACAACTTAAAAACAACTCTAAATACTGGACACAAAATGTGTGCTTGAAACATGCCTGGCCTGTGCTCTCATGACAGTAGCCATGTGCATGTGCGAGAAAGACATCGGGAGAGAGGAGCTGAAAGCCTTGGAGTCTGGTTTCACCCTTGCGGGCTCGGGGCAGGAGGCAGCGTGCATGCTGGGTAATGAAGTGACAGGTCAGTCTGTAAATACGCTCGGGTCGCTCTGGCCCTGGCCAGGGGGGAGGCTATCGCATTGCAGTGAAAATGGAAACGTCAATAAAATTAATCTGCCAGCCTTTTGGCCGCTGTGCGGTTCCTTTGGATGAGCCTGACTGCTCACAGCAGGAGAGGGATTTGGAGACTCGCTCGGAAATCAACACAAAACCTAGCGGCGCACAAACAAACAACCGAACTGTGTCTCAACATTATTCAGCGGAGCTCAAAAGCACAGAAGAAGGGGAGGGCGGTTACGATTCACAGCTCACGAGTTGTTGTTCTAGAAGTTTGGAAGCAAACTGGGGGAGTGAGACTTGACTTCCGTCTGGGTCGCATTTCTCAGGAAGCCCTCACAGTCCGGGTCGGGCCACGGCCAGACCCACGTTTATTGTTTTAGGCTTTCCTGAACAAGGATTCCTACTTAGCCTGGGATTTACGGCATTTGCCACTAATGAATGCCGTTCTACCGTTACAACACCGCTCGCCTGTCCCCATTCCCACATGTCCTTCAGAGGGGCCGTTGCTCCTCTAACTTCACACGGGGAGCGCAAAGTCGGCACTTCTCTGTTTTCCTGTTTCGTGTACCTCTGCGCTGATGATGTGGAAGGAAAACACAGAAAGAAAAGAAAGACAGAGAGAAGAAAAAAGGAGGGGAAAACAAGGGGGAGGAAAAGGAAAGTAGGGAAAGTAGTTAGAAGCGAGGGCCCCTGCTGTCCTAGTCGTCTTCATTTATTTTGCATTTGATCCTTTTTCTTTCCCCCTTTTCAATGTTATTAGTTCAAATATTTATGCGAGATTAAGGCTTGTATAGGTGCTCGTGATTGATGCCTCCCCAAAAACAGTAGGACAAGCAAGTCTGAGCTTTGAGAACGTCAGGGTCCTTCTCTGCCTTAGTGGAGGAGTTTTTCAGATACATAATTTAGATGCCCTCAAGGAAGGCTTTCAAGGCATTTGTGCCCGGGGGCAAGAAAAAATAACTATGACTGTTAAAAGTAAATCACTTTTGCTAATGCACAATTAATGCTGGGGAAGAGGAACAAGAAAAAAGGCAAGGGACGAAGATGGAAACTTTGATTTAAAGGAGAAATTGTGCTGGGGTTATGTGCATGTTTTCCTCTTGGAATCCAACGCTGACGGACATTAATGCAGGCCGAGCCGCCGCCGGCCTGTCATGCTAATCTTGTGGCGGAATGGGGAGGGGTTGCTGCGAGGGGAGGGGGCGGGAGGACTGAGGGAGCCGGGTGGGGGAGGCAGACAAGTCCATTATGTGCATCCAAGTGCAACAATGAACCACCCCAAATCACAGCCCTGCTTTAGGACTCATGCGTCTCAACTGGATGCCGTGAATGATCACCTCCTCTGAGTTGTGTTTGTGTGTCTGCCCTCCTGTCCCCTCTGGCTCTCTTCAAAAGATGAAAAAGGAAATGCACGACATTATGTCAAGCATGCAAATTTAATTGAATTAATGACATGAGTCCGAGCCTCTACTGTACTTGAAGGCCCCTCGTTCTTTTTCTGTTGTCATCTCGCTCCATTTTCTTTCTTTCCTCTTCCTTCTTCTGTAGAACTGGAATGAGGAGCCTGGTGTTTCAGCAGCCGACCATAATATCACAGTCATTAACCCCGATTCCCCTCTCCCGCTCTGGGGTATGGGAGCGCTCTGCTAGGCCTCTGTAAAGCCCTCACTCGCTGTACAGGCCTTCCTCTAAGGCCATTTAAATCCCCCTACCTCCATATCTTCACTGCACCACTCTGGCTTTACTGCGGCGTTCTCTAGGCCTCGATGCGCTGCTTTTGAACTCCTTTGTATCTGGTATTTGTCTTTTTATCCATTTTTCACCAGCCTTATACTCGGCTTTGACTTCTTGCACTCATGGTCCAGTTCAGAGAATTATTCGATGGTATTGTGTTGTTCTCTTGAGTCATGTTGGTGTATGGGATGTTATTTAAACCCAGGTTTTGTTTCCGTCCAGGAGATGGCTTAGACAACAGCATTGCATCGCCTGGCACAGGGGACGACGATGATCCCGACAAGGATAAGAAGAGGCAGAAAAAACGTGGCATTTTCCCCAAGGTGGCCACTAACATCATGAGGGCGTGGCTGTTCCAGCATCTCACGGTAAGCACAGCCATTATTTCTGGAGATATACATGAAAACAACCCAGACACACACACACACACACACACACACCTGCCACACAGTCGTTACTGCGGGAGCGAATGGCGGCTGCACTGTGACGCTCACCTGTCAGCCACCTGGCAGATGGACCCAGTGACCAGGTCAATCTCATCAGGTGGACTGTGGACTGCTCAGCAGGCGGCCCACAGCCATGCGCTGTTGGCCTGGAGAAGAACGTGTTCTGTTCTTCTGGGTCCGATGAAGAGAAGCAACGGGAGAGGAAAGGTGTCTCAAAGATTTAGATTGATACACATTATATTGTTATCCTTTACAGTGACTCAACACACTTCTAAGCCGACAGCTATATCATGTCTTTAAAAATATATTGAAGACTTAATCTCGCATTAAATAATCCGGTTGACTCGGCGACCTATTAGTTTATGTTTCAGGTTCAGATGGAACATGCGAAAATATTTATGTTCCAGAGCTGAGAAGAAGCAGTTAGTTTGCCAAACAGTGGAGCCTCTGACCCGGTGACGCCACACGGATCACACAAACACAACAGGGGTTCAAGCCATGAGGTGAAACAGCTTCTGGACACGTCCGCTTGTCTGTCCAACGGTGTGTGTCATGGATAAGGGGACAGACCACATGCCCCCCACACCCCCACCCTCGCTAATGTCAGGACATTATCAGAACATCAGGCTGTATTGATTTTGCAACACAGGTCAGATTTCAGGAGGAGGCGGCCACGCCGCGACACTTAAGCTGCTCCCTGACCACGCAGCTCCTCGTCCCCGAGATGGAGGGACGATGGAGGGGAAGGGAGAAGAAAACATGTTGTGTTGTATTGTGTTGTAATGTATATTTTGTGTAAGCACACTGAGAGTCACTTTACCAAGTCAAATTCCTTGTTTGTGCAAACTTACTTGGCCAATAAAACTGATTCTGATCTGATTCTGAAAAGAAGATGGAGAAAGTAGAGAAGACTTTGTTTCGCCTTCTGGTTCCTCCTCATGTGTAAGCGGGTCACATGGTCCCCTCCTCCCTCCTTACCAGTGCCCACTCCCCTGCCCAAAGCCCCTGTACCCTGATTACCTCACCAAAAGCCCAAGTAATGTGTGGCCAGCAAATACGGCCTAATTGAAAGGGCTGTAAATCCATGACATATTGGTCAGGGATAATCAGGAGTGCTTTAATCACTTGTATCTATTCAGGAGCAGTGAAGCTGCAACAGCAAAGCCCTGAGCCTCGCAGGCCTGAGCGGCTGCACCACGCCAGTCTGCATGCTTATTATTCTCATCATTATCAAAATGACTTCACAGCTGTTCACAGCTCCATCGCTCCCTGACTGGGAACCTCTCACCAGATCGCGCAGATCAGGCTTCACTCAGAGGCGGGAGGCGGGAGGGAGGAGGCACGTCTTCTGGTTGTTGCTTTGGCTCCTTTTCCTCCACTGGGAGGAGAAGGTTCTGTTTGCGGAAGATGCTGTCAAACTACGGAGGAAAAGGGTTTTATTGAAGTGGACTTTATAGTCTTTATGTTTGTGCGGTCTGCATGCGTTCATATTGCCCTGCGCACATTACAAGCATGTTCTGTGAGTAAAGAAAGCTTCACTCAGCTTCAGCGCTCCCATCTGCAAGAAAAGGAAAGACAGAATGACGCACACAGAGCTTTTGGAAGGGCCAACAATTTTCTTTAGAATTGTTTTAAAATGTAATTGAAAGAGTGGAAAGGAAAGCTGGGGGTGGCGGTTTCATTTTTCAAAGAGCTGGTTAATTCAGGCGGAGCTTTCAGGGCCCTCTTTTTCTCTGTCCCTCTCTCCTTTATCACATCCCCTGCTTGTAGATGTTCTCTCCAATCTTTATTTGTTTCTTTTGTGTGAAGCCCTGGCCAGACTTGTACAAATAATAATCCCTCCCTTTTAACCTGCCTTCATTTCTCTACTGAGGAGGAGGACTAATTGAATTATCCCCCTTCTCACCATCCAGTTCTCCCACCCATAAACTCTCTCCCTCTCTCTCCCTCTCTCTTACTCTCTCACACACACACACACACACACACACACATTAGCCATTCTCCTTTCTTTTAATTTGTTAAGCAAATGTATTTGCCATTGCTGGATGCGTTTGTGCAAGGGTGAATTCTTGGGGACTTTGGCCCCTGAATGGCCTATAGCGGCATTCTGCTATTCATGCATTCATTAACTGAGGGGTGAGGAGTGAAAGGAGCGGCCTTGTATTTTCTTCAAACTGCGGGGCCAGCATGGAGCTCCTCTTCTATGAGCCACAGGGGTCTCTACATATGTTCTCAACATCCAGCTATTGTCACATCTTCTGAAAAGCTCAAAAGGACGGGACCCCCCCTCCACACACAGAAAAACAACACAGGCCAATAGTAACAACTGTTGGCTTTTGGATTCAGTATAACAAAATTGCCCTCTCCCCTCCCCCCCTCCCCCGCTCTGACCTCACACTCTCTTGGGAGAAATCACAAGACGGTCTTCTTCATGATCGTCACTTATAGAAAGTAACCATCAGCCATTCCACGCCAACATTCCAGCTGAGGGGAAAATACCGTCTTTGGCTCCGTTGAGATCTCACAAAAATATTCAAAGATTCCACAATAGCTCTGTGGAGAATGTTGATCCCACATGCACTAGAGAGCACGCTGGCCACCTTAAATGCCCCTCATGTAATTGGCAAATGGCAGGACAGATCAGCTGGTCTCCAATCCCTCCCTCTCTCTCTCTCTCTAACACCCCCCCCCCCCCCCCAGAGTTTCTGGATGTCTTCCAGCCACATTAGTGGAAGGTAAATCCCAGACTGTTGGTGTAAGCTTTTCAATACTACGGGGAGATTATGTTATCAGAAAGGTAAACTTGACTCTGAGGGGTACAATTTCTACTGCACTTTAAAAGCATGGACCACAACATGCAGGAGAGCAGGAGGATAGGGAGGCAATGTAAGATAGAATGAGAGGAGTGGAAACTGTGTGTGGCAGGCCAAGGAATAGAGAGGCAGGGATGTTTATTCTTCTTCTCACACGAGGTGATGCCCTCGTTCGGGGGGCAAAGCAAACTCTGAAACCTACAATTAGCTCCTTGGCGCCCCTGGCCTTCCTCCCCTCTCACCCCCTGCTAGCCCCCTGCTCACCCGGCTCACCCCCGTAAAGACAAGGGTCGGCCACGCAATGAAAACAGGAAGCGCTCCGATACAAAGACACCACTCTGGGCTCGGGCCTTGTCTTCTGACTCGTGTAAACCCTCAAACACCTACGAAAATAAACAGAGGACCCGAGGAGCAAGACAGGCCGGCGGAGGGCCGGCACACGTGTGTGTGTGAGCTAGAAAAGAGGGAGAAGAGAGGGAGAAGAGAGGGAGAGGGAGAGAAGAGAGGGAGAGAAGAGGGAGAAGGAGAGGGAGAGGAGAGGAGAGAGGGGAAGAGAGGGGAAGAGAGGAGAAGAGAGGAGAGGAGAGAGGGGAAGAGACGAGAAGAGAGGGGAAGAGAGGAGAGGAGAGGAGAGGAGAGGAGAGAGGGAGAAGGAGAGGGAGAGGAGAGCGAGAGGGAGAGGGAGAGATGAGAGGGAGAGGAGAGAGGGAGAAGAGAGAGGAGAGGAGAGAGGAGGGAGAGGAGAGGAGAGAGAGGAGAGGAGGGAGAGGAGAGAGAGGAGAGGAGAGGAGAGAGAGGAGAGAGGAGAGGAGAGAGGAGAGAGGAGAGGAGAGAGAGGAGAGAGGAGAGAGAGGGAGAGGGAGGGAGAGGAGAGGGAGGAAGGAGAGGAGAGGAGAGGGAGAGGAGAGGGAGAAGAGAGGGAGAAGGAGAGGGAGAGGAGGGGGAGAGAAGAGGGAGAGGAGAGGGAGAGGAGAGGGAGAGGGAGAAGGAGAGGGAGAGAGAAGAGAAGAGAGGGAGAGGGAGAGGAGAGGAGGAGGAGAGGGAGAGGAGAGGAGAGGAGGAGGGGAGGAAGGAGAGGAGAGGAGAGGAGAGGAGAGAGGAGAGAAGAGGGAGAGGAGAGGGAGAGGAGAGGGAGAGGGGGTGAGTGGTCAGTCAGAGGAGGAAGAAGCTCTCCTCTCCAGCATCAAGCGTCTCAGGTTCGGTGCCGGCCACCCTTTGGCCCGGTGTTTGGGGGATTCTGTTAAGCTGCTAAGCCCGGTGTATTGGTCCCCTGGGCTCCGGGAGGGAGCCACAGATCCCTCGGTCGTTTGGACGGTGCGGAGAACATTCAGATGAAGACTTCTGATTAGATGGTATTTAGAAAAAGTTATTGGCACAATACATCTTTTTTTTTGTATCCTTGACAGCATGTCAATAAGTATTGACTTTAATATATATTATCACAATTATAATAAGGGAGTTTATATATATATATATATACACACACGGCACAACACTGGCAGCAGCTCACAAGATGCTGTGTTAATACAGGCGTTAACTAGAGGACACATCACACTTTGTGAGGAGATGAGTGCATTGTGCCGCAAACATCATTAGACACTAGTGACAGTGGCTCCCCCCCCTCCCAGCCCAACATAGCATTAGTCTCCATGCCAACGGGGTGTCATCGTCAGGTCGAGCCCTCCTCGCCGCTCTCTCGACCGCCCTTTATAGATGCACATAAAGCGCCGGCTCGGGTCATTCACAAGCCGTGAGCGCAGGCCCTGGCAACGGATGTTTGTCCCAAACGATAAACAAGTGTTCAAGTCCAGCCCTCAGAGAGAGAGCGCATGTTGTGGGAGTCGACTCAACAGTCCGCTCTGGTGGAGCCCCAGTTGGTTGAAGCTCTCGTCCTTCTAATCCTCGTGAGTTGTTCAGTGCGAGCAGCTTTTAACTGGAGGAGACACACATCTGCAAACAGTTTGCAAGAGCGAGCTCTTCCTCCTCTACACTCGACGGCTGGAAGATGCTTTTTCCATAGTTTTCAGTGCACATGGCCAAATAATTGTCTTTTTTTAAACAAACAAGCATAATTTGTTTGTGCACTTCCACCAGTTTGAAAAATAAAAGTCATAAATATTATAAAGAGCCAACTGTGTGTCAGCGGTGGACACTGTTTGCGTTTCAGCGTCTTCGCTTGTTGTGAGTTTGATGAAGAGAGGGTGGAGACAAAGCCGAAGGAGGGAGGGGGTAAAGAGGGGCTCCTCGGGGTCACAAAGGTGGGAGCCTGGAGGAGGCCCACACACTAATCCGTCATGTGCTCGTTTGCCTCGGAGCCCAAAAGTCAGCTCTCCGGTCACCCGTAGCAACCCAGGCGACAGTTTGGTTCACTGCCGCTGCCCAAATGTGTGATTATCAGTGGAGACGCAGAAAAAGAGTCATCGCATGACTTTAGTGACAACGCACATGGCTTTGTGCGCGTGTTTACCAAGCAGGCGTTAGTGACAATATGACAGGGGAGTGAGGGGATGCTTAGCTCGGGACACACTGGGAGTCATTGATGATGACTCTGAAGGAGATCTCTGGGGGGGGTTGGTGCTAGCTATTGTCTCGTCACTGTGTTCTAATGTCGCTGCTCAGCGACCCTGGAAACAGAGACAAGCCACCTCAGCTGCCATCTGCTCGCCAGGGCCCCGCAGCACGGAGACCTCACAGGGGAGACGCCCCGACGCCACAACACTCTTTATTTGACACAAGAATCTCACTTTCCTGGTCAGAACTCATGAACAACTTACCCGCACCCCTTCTTTTTTATTTTATAGAGAGAGAGAGAGAGGGAGACCCAAACAAAACTGAAGGGAAGCTTAGAAGGGGGATACAGTGACTGCCAATTTTCACAGGCTGTATAATTATATGACGGGCCGCATCGACTTTGCCATCGTGCCGTAATTTCCCAGAGTTAGTGTGTCACAGCTCTGCGGCTGACTAAAGCCTTGTTTACAGTGGGCTCTGGCATCGGAGGTAGCCGTTCCAGATGTTTAGTGTTATTCGTAGCCCAAATTCGTTTCATGCTCCGACATCAGACCTTTACACTTTGCCCCCTAATCCAGATCTGTCATAGTTCCACTTCAAAGCCAGCTAAGCCCACGTGGAATCCACTGCCGTATAAAGCGGCACATTAACCTGGCATCCTCGACAGTCTGTGCGCTCCAGAAAAGAGCAGACGTGTTGCTGCTTCCTCCCACAGGCGTGTTTATCCACGAGAGAATCATCGTGCTATTGTGCGTGTGTGACTCCAGTGATACCTGCACAAGCCCAACACTTCTCCTCCCTCCAGCTCAGGTGTCATGGCTCTTCGCTGCCTCCCTATTCATTTGCATTCCTGGTGTTTGCATCTTAAATGCAGGTTGTTTAATGAAGTAGCAGAAATGAGTGCTTTCGCTAGGGGACTATTTACATCTCATTCCCACTGCATGCAGGTGATTAACGCCGTGTGGATCTCCACTGTGATGCCAAAGACAAAAAGAGCAACCTGCATCGTGTCCTCCAGTAAGACGGCAGCAAGGGAAAACAAAGCAGGAGCGTATGAGCATTTAAAAAAACTGAAATAAAACGTGAACAGCAGCGGGGTCCTCATGGAAGACTGGGAGCGCAGCGTGAGTTTGACCCCTGCAGAGGTGTGGAGGGCAGTCAGATGTATAAACGCACTGCTCTGAACACTGAGACTCCCCCAAAAGAACACATGTGCCAGGCTGCGGAGACCTCTTTAAGGCCCGACAAGCCCCCAGCCCGGCAGCATGCGCCGGCCTTCAGCGCTGCAGCCGGAGTCAGAACACGGATCCGCTCCATGGGAAGTACGGCTGCACGATGTCATGTGTGAGAAGGAAGCAAGGTAGTCTGCCATCGTGTCTGCGCACCCGGTGGAACACCAAGGCTATTAAGATGGCGGTGGCTGATTCTCAGCCGTTTCCCTTTTCTACACTTTTGGGGTTATCTTACGCATAACAAAATGTATAAGAGGATTTGGGTTTCACATCTTGCAGCTAGTTTTCTTAAATTACCCCTTCGCCTTCCAGGGGTGCCGCCCTGCAGGCGAGCCTCATCCCCCCACGGTTGATTGCGGGGTTGTGGCGGCTGCTGCCGGGGACCACGGAGGCCAATGAGATGCTGCTGGGGGCCTCCGAGCTGCCCCAGCGCCGCTTTGATATTCATCACACACCAAGAGAAGAAGAATGCGAAAGGGAAGAGGAGCAGCATGTGTGGAAACGGCTAACCAGGCTGAAGAAGGGAGGGAAGCTCGGAACCAGAAAGGGAAAGGGGATGGATGCATGGAGGAGAAATCAAAAACAGACCTCATGTTTCTCTGATTGGGTCTTATCAGGGACTCAAACCCACTCCTGCCATGTTGGGTGCTTCTTCTCCCCTTCCACCCCTCTCAGGTGCGTCTGTCATGCCCATCCAGATTCCTGCACAGTGGGGTACTCATAACTGGGAGCCATGTCTCTTGTTCTCACCTCTCCCCCCGACTTCCTCACCTTTTCATTTCCCTCCCATTGATATCCTCTCTCCTTCTCTCTCTGAACATGTGGACTGGGTTTCAAGAGGAGAGCCCAGTCCACATCAAAGACTGAGGCTGAGCGGGTCAATTTGTTGCTCCTTTCCCGACTCTTCCCCCTCCATAGCCTCAGTGGACCCTCCCTCTTCCCCCTCCATAGCCTCAGTGGACCCTCCCTCTTCCCCCTCCATAGCCTCAGTGGACCCTCCCTGCACCGCAGCCATTTACCCAGAATGCACCATTGCTCAAGCAGTTGTGCCTCGCGTGTATTGAGCCGTGTGTTGTTGGTGTCTGTTCTCCACGTAGAGCGACCTCATTCACTTCACACCTCTGACTTTCTCTGCAGCCACAACCCCTCAGATCGTGTAAGGCCAGACACATGAGCGTGTGTGATAGATAGCAACCCTTGTATCACACAATAGCTACACCACATGCTGATAAGAAAGAGCAGATGGGTAAAGGAAGAAGAGAACCAAAGAAAGAAATATATATATATATGAATCCAAATCTTCGCGGAGCAGGCCTTGGCTCCAGATGTGAATCTCTGAATATTGATCATGGGGGAAACTAGTCCCCTCTATCCCCAGGCCTGACACACAAAGCAGCTCTAAAGCCCGTAAACCAGCTTGTACGATTATTTAGATATAGACAACAGCAGCGTATGCCTCCTCCTTGGCTCTCCTCCTCCTCCTCGTCCTTGGCTCTCCTCCTCCTCCTCCTCCTTGGCTCTCCTCCTCCTCCTCCTTGGCTCTCCTCCTCCTCCTCCTCCTTGGCTCTCCTCCTCCTCCTTGGCTCTCCTCCTCCTCCTCCTCCTTGGCTCTCCTCCTCCTCCTCCTCCTTGGCTCTCCTCCTCCTCCTCCTCCTCCTTGGCTCTCCTCCTCCTCCTTGGCTCTCCTCCTCCTCCTCCTTGGCTCTCCTCCTCCACCTCCTCCTTGGCTCTCCTCCTCCTCCTCCTTGGCTCTCCTCCTCCTTGGCTCTTCTCCTCCTTGGCTCTCCTCCTCCTCCTCCTTGGCTCTCCTCCTCCTCCTCCTCCTCCTCCTCCTTCAAGATTCAAGATTCAAGATGTTTTATTTGTCACATACACACACAGGGTGTGCAGTGAAATGAAAGTGGCAATGCTCAGCAGGAATGTGCAAGGGCAACAAGTACACACTATTTACAATAAAAAACAACACAATATTTACAGTAAGTGTGTGTGTGTGTGTGTGTGTGTGCCTAAGAGGGGCAGTTGTGTGGGTCTATGTGGGGGTCCTGGTGAGGTCGGAGTTCACAGTCCTGATGGCCTGAGGAAAGAAACTCCGTCTCAGTCTCTCTGTTCTTGCAGCGTGACTACGGAGGCGCCTGCCTGACCGCAGCAGCTGAAACAGTCTGTTGTTGGGGTGGTGAGGATCCTTCATGATCCTGCCGGCTCTGGTTCTGCACCTCCTGGTGTACAAGTCCTGCAGGGTCGGCAGTGTAGTTCCAATAGTGCGTTCAGCCGACTCTCTGAAAGCCTTCCTGTCCTAGCAGTTGCCAAACCAGGCTGTGATGCTTCCTGTCAGGACGCTCTCTACAGCTCCAGAGTAGAAGGACTGAAGGATCCTCTGGGAAACTTTAAATTTCCTCAGCTGCCTGAGGTGGTAGAGGCGCTGCCTTGCCTTTCTCACCAGAGTGTCTGTGTTCATTGACCATGTCAGATCCTCGGTGATGTGGACTCCCAGGTATTTATACCCGCTCACCCTCCCCACAGTAGTCCCGTTAATCCCCAGTGGTGAGTCCCCTTGCCTCTCCTCCTCCTCCTCCCCCTCCTCCTCCTCCTCCTTGGCTCTCCTCCTCCTCCTCCTTGGCTCTCCTCCTCCTCCTCCTCCTTGGCTCTCCTCCTCCCCCTCCTCCTCCTCCTCCTTGGCTCTCCTCCTCCTCCTCCTCCTTGGCTCTCCTCCTCCTCCTCCTCCTTGGCTCTCCCTCCTCCTCCTCCTCCTCCTCCTCCTCCTCCTTGGCTCTCCTCCTCCCCCTCCTCCTCCTTGGCTCTCCTCCTCCTCCCCCTCCTCCTCCTTGGCTCTCCTCCTCCCCCTCCACCTCCTCCTCCTCCTCCTCCTCCTTGGCTCTCCTCCTCCTCCTCCTGCTCCTCCTGCTCCTCCTTTCTGCTCCAGCATGAAGATGAGGAAATGAAAAAGGGGGATAAATGTGTAATTAGCCACACATTTGTGAATCCTCCTTAATGTTCATTACTGAAACCAGGGGCAATTACAAGTTCAAAGGGGTTTAGGGCACCAGCAGCCCGCATAATCAGTGCATATTAAGCACAGCTCATTTGTCACAGCACGCTCACTTGTATGTGCTCCCAGAAACACACTCGCTGTCAGGGTTGAGCCATCGACAGCCTGACAGGCATCACTTTCTTTGCAGGCGCACATCTCAGCCAGCCCAGGGCACAGCGTCGGCTCGCCAATCCTCTTATGCTCTGGTTCTTTGTTTTCACGAGAAAACACCTTCAGCTTCACCTCAGCTGCTCCACGTTACGCTGTATCCCACTTGCATTCATCCTCTTATAGGTGTCCTGTTTGCTCTTATAATCCCTGCCACCACCTCCCCTGCCAGCTCTCCATTTGACAGCTTATGTTTTTAACCTCGCTCTTCCTCCCTTCTTGCTCCTCCCACCTGGCCGTGTCCCCGCGTGACGGTATGTGTTTCACGTCTGTCCCCGGAGGTGTGTCTCGGTTACCTGGCGGGCCGGGTCACAAAGCCTCATCCTGTCTTCAGGTGGCTGTTTAGCACACGGAGAGGAGAGCTCTCAGAACCGGAGGTGAGCTCCTGTTACAGGACTCCCTGACCAGGGGTCGCCTCCGACACGGTCACAACACACACTGACGCATGCACACATGTCCTGGCAAAGAGGCATGAATGTTTGTCCATGCACTCACACACCCACATGCACACGCTCTGCTCCACACGGCAGCGTTTATACACAAAAACTCCGACACAGTGAGCCTGCTTATCTCTCCCAGGTGGCTCAGACTCCATCTCTACCTGCCTTTATTCGTTATCTGCCTACTGTACTACGACCCTCCTCTTTCTCTGGCTTCTCTCGTTCCCAGATCAGTCGGCCTCTTGTTCACATTAGGATTGCCTGATATGATCTCCATGAAGACTTGCTCTGGTGGCCATGCGTTGTCTGTCCTGCCCGGCACCCTCATTGTTTAAGCGGCTCCCACAGGGGGCCACGGGCGGGTCTCGGGTGAATTGAATGGGACCCTATCATGTGTGCCTCGGCGTAGTGGGAGAGTGAACTCATTTTTCACTGGGGGAACGACATCCATCCCAGCAGCCAAACGCTGGCTGTTTCATTAAGTCGCCCATCCAAGCAGACAGATGTGTTCACCACACAGCATGTTTGCCTATGCAAGAGCGCGTATGAACCCACAATCCTTTGGGGGAGATTAATAGGCTACCAGCCCCTTTCCATTGATTATCTCTATGCTGTTTTCCCCTCCCTTCCTCGGCTAGATATTAAAAACTAATG
>NC_079398.1:25191781-25196781 GCF_029220125.1 Pseudoliparis swirei | reverse complement strand
TCGCTGCTGGGCCGCTGGAGGACGGCGAGCGGCGGAAATGAGAGAACGGGAGAGACTGAGAGGAGACCGGCCCCCGCTGGGGGGACGGGGGGATCCTATTCCTCCTCCTGAAAGCGGAGGGCAGCCGGCTGGTGGAGAAAGAAGCCATGAACTTGATCTGACGATTAAATAGGCGCATCTCTACGGCTGCAGGCCACGAGCGAGACGAGGACCGCGGAGCGCTCACCGTCTGAGTCCAACTCAGTTGATCCCTGTTTCGGAGTCTTGGGCAGATTTCTGCATGGATAACAGAAAGCAGTTTTCTTTTCTTTATTGGATAAAAGTAAAACCTTATTATCATTTTTCCAAGATAGCATTTGGAAACATTCCCCTTCAAGCATCTCTCTGCTGGATCCACTGGGGCTGGAGGTGCGTTGGGCTTGTGTGGGAGTGATTGCTATTTAGCCTCATGGCGCTTGGTACCATCGGATGCCTGTATCTGGCATATCCTCCAGGGCTCCTCTTCTCACCTCCTCCTTCCTCGCTCCTTCTGATTCCCTTAACTCAAGTCACCGTGGCTGTAGCTCGGCAGGTGAGCGGGGCAGCTGTGCTGTGGAGCTCCTCTACAACCTTGCACCATCTCCAGTGAACATAAATTAATGGTGTAGAGCAAATAGGCTGCTGGCTTCGGTCCAGGAGCCGGCTGCAGGAGCCCAGCCAGCGATTGTTGTGGCGGGCCACGGCAGCAGCAGCAGCACTAGCAGCAGCAGCAGCACGAACAGCAGCAGCAGCAGCAGCAGCAGCAGCAGCAGCAGCAGCACTAGCAGCAGCACTAGCAGCAGCAGCAGCAGCAGCACTAGCAGCAGCAGCAGCGGCGGCGGCAGCACTGGCAGCAGCGGCAGCAGCAGCGGCAGCGGCAGCGGCACTGGCAGCAGCGGCAGCAGCGGCGGCAGCAGCGGCGGCAGCAGCAGCAGCGGCAGCGGCAGCAGCAGCAGCGGCAGCAGGCGGCAGCAGCAGCACGGCAGCAGCAGCAGCAGCAGCAGCAGCGCGGCAGCAGCAGCAGCGGCAGCGGCGGCGGCAGCAGCAGCGGCACTGGCAGCAGCGCAGCGGCAGCGGCAGCAGCGGCAGCAGCACCGGCGGCGGCGGCAGCGCAGCAGCGGCGGCGGCAGCACTGGCGGCAGCGGCGGCAGCGGCAGCAGCGGCAGGGGCAGCGGCGGCGGTGGCGGCACTGGCGCAGGCGGCGGCGGCGGCGGCACTGGCGGCGGCACTGGCGGCGGCACTGGCAGCGGCAGCGGCAGCAGCAGCGGCAGCGCTGGCGGCGGCGGCGGCAGCTGGCAGCGGCGGCGGCGCGGCGGACAGCGGCGGCGGCAGCGGCGGCAGCGGCAGCAGCGGCAGCGGCAGCGACAGCGGCGCGGCGGCAGCAGCGGCAGCCGCAGCGGCGGTGGCACTGGCAGCAGCGGCGGCAGCAGCGGCAGCGGCGGCAGCGGCGGCAGCGGCGGCGGCAGCACTGGCGGCGGCAGGCAGGCGGCACTGGCAGCGGCAGGCGGCGGCAGCAGCAGCAGCAGCGGCACGGCGGCAGCGGCGGCAGCGGCGCAGCGGCACCGGCGGCAGCGGCAGCAGCAGCGGCAGCAGCACTGGCAGCGGCAGCAGCAGCGGCAGCAGCGGCAGCAGCAGCAGGCAGCAGCGGCAGCAGCAGCACTAGCAGCAGCAGCACAGCAGCAGCAGCAGCAGCAGCACTAGCAGCAGTAGCAGCAGTAGCAGCAGCAGCACTAGCAGCAGCAGCAGCAGCAGCAGCACTAGCAGCAGTAGCAGCAGTAGCAGCAGCAGCAGCAGGCAGCATAGAGCAGCAGCAGCAGGCAGCAGCAGCATGGCAGCAGCAGTGTTGCAGCAGGCAGAGCAGCAGCAGAGGCGCATGGCGGCAGCCTCATCAAGGAGGCTCAGGAGTGAGGTGAGAGGCAGAAGGGCAGTGGTATGTTCTGATGATGGTGTGAGGTGGAGATATGGGTGTATTTTCATTTGCCGTTATCAGAGGTTGGCATGCAGTGTGTGCAGTTTTGCATGTTGGCATCATGCGAGTTCTGTTTATAAGTTGGCTGTGTCTGCAATCCAGAGAGGGAGAGAGAGAGAGAGAGAGAGAGAGAGAGAGGGCGAGAGAGGGAGGGAGAGAGGGGAGAGGGAGGAGAGAGGTGAGAGATGGAGAGAAGAGAGGAAAGGAGAGGAGAGAGAGGGAGGAGAGAGGGAGGAGAGAGGGAGAGAGAGGAGAGGAGGCGAGAGGGAGGGAGAGGGAGGGAGAGGGAGAGAGAGAGAGAGAGGGAGGGAGGGAGAGGGAGAGCAGCAGGGTCCAGTCATTGAGTCGTGTGGCATTCTTGCCTGTTTTCAGACTGTTGTCAGGAAGCAGTGGAGTTCCCAGTAAAATAAAACAAACAACCCCAAAAACAACCCCCCCCCCCCACCTCCATCCGCCTAGAAAACACAAAGAGAGTGAATGAGAGGAAGAGGGAGCAGAGTTAAATAGTTTAGCACGGAGATGGATTTGAAGATGGTGGTGGAAAGAGAAATACTTTATTTCGTGTAACACGCACATTGCACTCCTTACTCTGTGTGAGAATAAACCAGACTTAGTTCATAATGGATTCAACAAATCAAATTGATATTTGCATTGACAAAGTTTCCTTACTTATAGTTATATTCATTATAATTCAATATTCATGAAAATAGAATTTTGATACAAATAATTATTTGTAGTTTATACTATTACATCTGAAATATTATTGTCATAGAAATATGAAGCTCTTTTTTTAATTGTGACTTGTCATTCAACGTTTACAGACTGAAGTAATTAATTTAAACCACACATCTGTCAGAAGCTGCAGTGACAGATAAACTGCAGATAAACACGCCGACGGATTCGAAAACTCCAACTGGATTTATTTGTCGTATCTGCTTGATCTGCCGGTAATGCCGATATGCATTCAGTCTCATTGTCATTTGTCAAAGAAGCCAATTGCAGCATTATTAACAACGTCAACTTGATATTTAAAATGTGCCAATCTTACCCACGCTCAATGCAGAATCCATATTAAAATGTCATTCCTTTATTTGATTGCCTTTATTTCTGACAGTGAATATTATTATCATCCACCAGTCGCTTTGATTAAAAACAAATAAGATTCCAACCAATGTGATGAAGCATATGAAAGTACTGGGATACAATATTGCTGTAAAACTAGACACAAACTCCCATTGAAGCCCATCAAATACTTCCAAACACATAAAACCGTTATTATGCAACATCTAGTAATATAATCTGCTATAGACATATATCTGTATAGGATTTGACACTTTTTAAAATCAAATCTAATACTTTAAAAATAAATAAACACTGAATTCACATTTAGTCTGTAAGCTTTTACGTTGTATCTCTGACATTATGTTTTTATTCTGTCCATTTTAACATTGTTCTCCCTTATTTTATTTGCTTTATCTGTAGATTGTATTTGTAATCTTATGTTTTTAGGTTTGTTCTTAACATCGGCAACATTGGGACTACAGATGAAAAATAGCCTCGTGGCTAACTGGCACATTTACTGCAATGTTTTTATCAATGTGCACGGTCCCTTATTAAATAAACCATTAAAAAAAATGTTTAAAAAAAAATTGTAGAATGAAAGATACATAGGCAGATTATCTAAAGTCCTCATTGACAAAGCAGCCGGAGATAAATCACACGAATCATCAGCAAATCAGCTGCGTTGCCACGGCAGTGGCCCGTGATTTCCTGAGAATCATTAGCGTGGAATAGGTTTGCAAACCGATGCGACCTCGTGACCCACCTCTATAACTCATGTCACACACTGATGATGTCATTCATCAAGAGGGTCCGGCAGCGGCCGCAGAGGAGAGGCTGGGAGCGGCAGCCGGGATAATGATCGGGCCGTGGGGTTTGACGACGGCAGAAAATAAGTGTCAGGGGAGTTTGAATGTGATGGATAGCCAGCTGGACGCTGACTGAGGGGAGTCAGGTGGGCAGCAGGTGAGCCGTGGAGGCGTGGAGGCGTGGAGGCGTGGAGGCGTGGAGCCGTGGAGGCGTGGAGGCGTGTAGGCCTGGAGGCGTGTAGGCGTGGAGCCGTGGAGGCGTGTAGGCCTGGAGGCGTGTAGGCGTGGAGGCGTGTAGGCGTGGAGGCGTGGAGCCGTGGAGCCGTGGGGCGTGGGCGTGAGCCGTGGGCGTGGGCCGTGTGGGCGTGGGCGTGGCGCGTGGGCGTGGCGCCTGGGCGTGTAGGCCTGGGCGTGTGGCGTGGGCGTGGGCCGTGGGCCGTGGGCGTGGGGGCGTGGGCGTGGAGCCGTGGGGGCGTGGAGCCGTGTGGGCGTGGAGGCGTGGCGCCGTGGAGGCGTGGCGCCCTGGAGGCGTGTAGGCCTGGAGGCGTGTAGGCGTGGAGGCGTGGAGCCGTGGAGGCGTGGAGCCGTGGAGGCGTGGAGGCGTGGGGCCATGTGGGCGTGGAGGCGTGGAGCCGTGTGGGCGTGGAGGCGTGTAGGCCTGGAGGCGTGTAGGCGTGGAGGCGTGGAGCCGTGGGCGTGGGCGTGGAGCCGTGGGCGTGGGCGTGGGCGTGGGCCGTGGGCGTGGGCGTGGGGGCGTGGGCCGTGGGCGTGGGCGTGGGCGTGGGCGTGGGCGTGGGCGTGGGCGTGGGCGTGGGCGTGGGCGTGGAGCGTGGGCGTGGGGGCGTGGGCGTGGGCCGTGTGGGCGTGGAGCGGTGGAGGGGTGGAGCCGTGGGGGCGTGGAGCCGTGTGGGTGTGGAGCCGTGGAGCCGTGGAGCCGTGTGGGCGTGGAGCCGTGGGCGTGGGCCGTGGGCGTGGAGCCGTGTGGGTGTGGGCCGTGGGCGTGGGCCGTGGGCGTGGAGCCGTGGAGGCGTGGAGCCGTGTGGGCGTGGAGCCGTGTGGGCGTGGATCCGTGGAGCCGTGGAGCCGTGTGGGCGTGGAGCCGTGGAGCCGTGGAGCCGTGTGGGCGTGGAGCCGTGGAGCCGTGG
>NC_079398.1:25174281-25186781 GCF_029220125.1 Pseudoliparis swirei | reverse complement strand
TTCCATGTAGCGGGGGTTCTATTTACAAATGACAAGTCTGTGCCTTTTATTCACAGCTTTCCTTAATATATTTATCAAAGCGGGTTCATTTACAAAGTGCTCTATCTGTCGGGTACAGGCGGGCCGACGTTAACGAAGCTTTTAGGTTTATCAGACTCGCAGCCTGACAAGCCACCCGAGGGTCAATTGATTTTTTGGTTCTGAGATACATTTTTTCCTCATTTTTCCTGGATCACAATGAGAAACATGCCTCGAGAATTAGCCTGGTTTGCCGGCCTTATCTATGAGCCCCCTCCCTCGTCCTCCCCCCTCCATCCTGACATAGTCTCTCTCTCTTTCTCTCTCTCTCTCACCCATTTCTTTATTCCCTTCTAGCCGAGGGAAGTCAAGCTCCTTAAATTGGCCACAGGAACCGCTGTTATCAGACTTTAATGCACCCTACAGTGTGGATAGCATTTCAATTACACCAGTAACCAAAGATTAGCCCCCGCTCGCCTGTTTCATGCCTCGTGCCACCGTTTCGG
Organism: Pseudoliparis swirei; assembly: GCF_029220125.1. NCBI lineage: Eukaryota > Metazoa > Chordata > Actinopteri > Perciformes > Liparidae > Pseudoliparis > Pseudoliparis swirei. The sequence goes on along the minus strand of NC_079398.1, from coordinate 25,186,257 downwards.
GACGCCACGCACCTTACCTACAGGAGCAGAAAATTGAGTTGCCTTGCCTGTGTCATGGTGATTAATGCAGAAATAGTCTGCAAACCTGCGAGGAGAGAGAGGGCGAGAGAAATAGACGGAGACATCGACAGAGATAGATATAGGAAGAGACCCTGCCTTCTCAGAGGCCGTGAAATCCAAGCCTGGCACGGAAACGCCTCCGATCCATTTATAAAGAGGTCTGAAAGAATCTCCTGCTGGGAAGCATCCTCATGAACCCTGTTTCCATACGCACATCCAGATAGGTGGTCATGGAGCTGGGTATTAATGTCACTCCAGCAGTGTTCACAAAAACACACCAGGAATCAATTTTCACAAATCAAGTCATTAGCGAGGCTGAGAGTCTGCCGCTCTATCTCTGGTACATTCTGGTTGTCGTGGACTGGTGGACGTCGCCGCATGAATGTCTGTTTTATGGCGAGGAAGGGTCTTCTTTCCCCTCCAAGGGCGAAACCAGGCGGGTCAGTGAGTTACAGGGAAATAACACCAATACATGAAGAGAGTATCTCAGGGCCCGGTTCTCCCCTCTCTGGTTGGCTGCTGTGCTGGTCCACCCAGGATATGACAGACCGCTGCCAGATGAAATTCCTGTATTTTTTTTTTAAAGCTCCTCAAATTCCTGGCTGGCCCATTGCATTGTCCTGGAGTTCCCTTTGATGCATCGCTGCTGCCACGCTACTGACCAACGGGAGAGGGAGATAGAGGCCGAGGGAGAGAGGCAGAGGATGAGCGGGGGGAAAGGGAGGGGACGGCCGCCGTCTTCGGTTTCCAGAGCTCTCCCCCGGGGAAAGGATGTGCTGAATCAGGGCTTTGTCCGCAGGCACAATCGCAGCCCGGCGAGGGCACAAGGGTGCTCTGTGTGACCGTCAACAGAGAGTGCATCTCGCTCGCTCCCCACTCGCCCCGCCAAACCTCCCCGAGCCTCCGACTGGCACCTCCATGCACGTTTACCTGCAGCTCACCTTGACACGCAGAACACAACCCCATCGCAGAGCCCTCTCGGCTGGAACCTTTTCCTGCTCCTCGTCTCTTTCATGAGCTCGCAGCCTGTGTGTCGGCTGTCTGATGCTCATGAGGAACAAAGGAAGAGGGGAAAGTCCACTGCCCTGGTGTTGAGCAGATGAGAAGGAGGACTTAATTATTAAAAGTATAGAACGTGTGTGTGTACGGGATGCACATTCACACTAATGGGCCGCTACGCCGTGTGTGTGCAGTGTGTCGGGACGCCATTAGTTGACCATTAGGTCTGGTGTGTTTACCCTGGCCACGTCTGAGAACACTGGCGTCACGCTAACGGAACCGGGGAGTGGTCCGACACGCAATAGCATTTGTTTAAGATTGCGGGAAAAGGTGAGGGACGTGTCACACACGGCATTATTGGATAGCGCAGTAGGTGAAAGGCAGCATGGGGTGTCCGTGCTGGAGCGGCGTTCTCAGTGTCTGGCCCCAGCAGCTCCGTCTGGGCTCAACGGGGCCGGATGCCTTCATGTCTCAGCGTCAGGCCCAGCATGATGCGCCCTCACTCACTGCCATAAACGCACACGCCGACAATACTGCCGTTATTTACCATTGCACCAATGCACACACACACACACACACACACAGGTGTACAGTGCATGCACGCAGGGCGATTACATCTGAGAGAGGATGACAGATGACTGGGAGGAACAGCATCTAAAAAAAGGAAGGAAATCGTCCCCTCATCATTCCCTCATCTCACAGGCAGCCAGTTGGTCATTTCCACAGCAGAGAGAGAGAGAGAGAGAGAGAGAGAGACACAGAGAGAGAGAGAGAGAGAGAGAGAGACACACAGAGAGAGAGAGAGACAGAGACACACAGAGAGAGAGAGAGAGACACACAGAGAGAGAGAGAGAGAGAGAGAGAGACACACAGAGAGAGAGAGAGAGAGAGACAGACACAGAGAGAGAGAGAGAGAGACAGAGAGAGACACACAGAGAGAGAGAGAGAGACAATGTCAGTTCTTGGCATCTATGATGACTGACTGCTGTGCCACTGGAGCACTAATAACAATAAAGAGGGCACTAAGCCACACTCTATTTTTACTTCTCTACCTTCTCGCTACAGCCCAGGAGGGAATACATGTAGAGAAACACACACACACACACACACACACACACACACACAGGAGAGGCTCTAATTAGCGGCAGAAAGGAATACAATGAGTGAGTTATTAAGACACAGGGGCGGATCACGGCCGACCTTTGCCCCTCGTCGGAGCACAGGTCACGTGATAAGGGAAGGATATCCGCCAGACGACGGCGCCGAGCAGCCGGTGCCACTGAGGAGATGAAATAGCCTCAATCTCTGCGGTCGCTCAGGGCCCGGTGCACTGATTGTACCTTTTGTTTTCAAGCCTCACCAAAAAGATAAACTCCCATCTAGCAACAGTCGTCATTTTACTCGCTGTACATTAACTGTATGTTTACATTATTTTTTATTTCATTGCTGTGCCTTTTATTCCACATGATCCACTACAAGTGTAACATGTGCTCATGAAACTCGACCAACACAAGTGGACAGTAAATGTTAGAATATGACAGCTGGACTAAATAAATATAAGCTTAACAAAAGCATGTCTAAAGCATGATGCGGACACAACATGTCAACCCAGGCATGTGCCTCAGAAGGAATGTTCTTCATCAACTCAGAATCCTGATGTTCCCAGACGTTGATCCGTACGGAGCTCAGCGTGCAGATGAGCTGCGTTTAGCTGGCTCTAAACTCACGGCTCCAACTCCTTCACAGCACGCGCTCCGCTCCAATTCAGATCTTTATTTTCTCACTTTCTCTCCAGACTTTTCAAAGTTGAACTCAAAGACGCTGTTCTGCAGGTTCACATGCAAACTGCTATCAGCACCTTTGTTTGTAGCATCTGAGAACAAGAAAGCCGAATGTGTTCCTCTGCTGAGCGTTTTCCGTCCTGTTCCCCAGCCAATGAGACACTTAAAAACACTGGCTTTATGATGTTTTATGACCCTCTGGTTTGGCGGTCAATCCCGTAATGAAAAGCAAAATAATAACTAATATTTTCCAAATGTAACATAAAGCTATGGAACTGCCCCAGACGCCTCTTTTTTCCACATTCTTTAAACATTCTTAAGTGGTATGAAGCTCACACCGATGAGGTCCCCGTTCCCTCTCTGTGCATCACTGCCTCATCCTCACTTCCTCCTCGTCTCCAGCACACTGCTGGGCCAGTGGACTGAAGTTGCTGGTTATCCGTCTAACTTTGACCCAGATGGAAATGTCAGACCTTTTTTTGGATGCAACTAGGGACTCCCGGCAGTGGCCATCTTATGCCCCTGGCCTTCTAAATATACAGCTGGAGTGTGGAGAGGTTGCGGCTGTGTGTGTTTGTGTGTATATCACTCTGGTGTGTATTTGTGTGTCTGAGAGAGAGACTATCGGGGCGCTGCCAACACAGGCATCATGATCCCTCTCATTTAGGGACCGCTAATTGGCAGTTAATTAGCAGAATTGACTCTGTTGTCAGATCCCAAGTGCCAGCCCCCCTACCAACACCCCCGACACGCTAAATTCATTTGATCCGGCTGCTTTCTTGATGCTGTAATAATAATCCCGTTTTATCTGTTTTGGAGGAACACATTTGGAAAACCATATTTTCATGACTGGCAGGGTAACGCACAACGGCTCCCTGTTGGAAGAGGTTTCATTTTGTTTTTCATTTTGTTCCGCAGTTGTTTCAGTTCCAAATCTCTGTTCGCGGAGCGATGGAGACACATGCCGTACTTACAGGATGAGCCACGGCAGCCTGGAACAGCTGATGCTAATGTGCGCTGCTGTATTTCTGTGAGCACTCACAGTGCATGTGCTGCGTGTGAACACATGAGCGCATGCACTGTTGAAACGCTGGGAGTGATTAACAAGCCCCACTTCCCCTTTATCAGGCACTGGGGGCACATTGGGTCAAAGCATGGCACGGACACCCACTGTGGCCCCGGAGCCGCCCGGTGCCCACGGAGCCGGGAGTCGATAGCGTTATGAAAACAGGTGCTGCTTTTTTTTATTTTAAATTGGCACTGTTGGGCGATCATGGACAAAAGCGTATGCTTTTTTAAACTTGTTTTTCCATTACATGCTCAAGACTCGCCGAGGCTGTGGAATTCTCCCAGCAAAGGCGGCATGCGAGGAGAACGAAGCCAGACGAGGCGAGCGAGGGAGGGAAGAGCTGAAAGAGGCATTACAGAGAAAGCATCAGCGAGAGAGATGGGAGGAGGGAGGTCTTTGTGCCGCTCGGCTCCTCTTGGCTCTTTTATTCCTCAACGGCTTGGTTTTATTGGTGGGTCGTTTAATAACAAGGGCTCTGCGTTTGAAATAAAGTAGAGCTGCGTTTGCGTGGGCGAGCCTTCTTTTTTTATTTTTAAGATGGTAATTTCTGTACGAAGGGTGAGAACTGAAGAGGGAGAGAGAGAGAGAGGGATAATACTCTAGAAAGAGAAGATGGGAGGCGAGAGAGGAACTCTGAAAGGAGAGCAAGAAGGGTAAGTGTGGGATAGAGAAAATTCAAGGGAGGAAAGTAGGTTAATTTATTTCATTTGCAGGAGGAGAAAGAAGTTAAAAAGAAGAAAAACAGGTTAGTGAGAGAGAAAGTGTAGGATGCTGTTTTCATGAACAAGCAGCTTAATGCACACGGGCAGCGCAGTAAGCCTGCAGACTCCCTGTGCCTCAGGCCATCTGTGAGCAGAATAGCAATTTTATTACTTTGTCATTAAACCAATTTCACAGCAGTATTGTTTGTTAATGAGCAGCCGCAAACGAGCGAAGACGTCACGTACGAGAATAGCAGCGAGATTTGTGACCCCAGTTCTCCTCTGTTTCATTCTGCCAACCTGTACCCTCATTCTTATTCTTCTGCTCCTTCCGCCAACGTCTTCTTTCTTCACATCCTTACTGTCATCCTCCCTCTCTCTCTCCCTGCCATCCTCCCATCTTGCTCATCCCTCCCCCTCCCCCTGTTATAGGGGTCCTTGGCCCATAAAAGGGGAAACTGCTGAAAGATAAAATGCAAAGTCTATACAGTCAAGTCTCTGTTTATGAGCTTCCATTTGCCTGAAGAGCTCATTGGGGCGCAGGGTTTCTCCACGGCTTTCAGCGTGCAGCTGGAAACCCTGGGATATGGGCCTGTTATTTAGCTCTAAAGCCGACATGGGTGCCAACAGCAAGTGCCAACAGAGGGACTCGGCGTCTGAATAGGTGCATAAGTCCTTTGGGTTATATGCTCGATGACGTCATGCAGTTATTTCAAAGTTGTCTATAGTATGAGGCTTGATCGCTGGTTTCTTTGTCAAAGGACTTGATTTAGTGTTGGATTGTTGATTTTAAAAGAAAAACCCAAGTTCAGGTCAGTCTGCTTGGAATGCTCTGTTTTCACCAGGAGGCCATGCTTCAGCTGCTATATGTGTCTTTATGGCGAGTCACTGTGTTCATGCTTTTACTCTGGAGGTCATTTGGCACAGATTCTGGGTCTTTTTGTGGCTTATGACTTGAGAGAGAGAGAGATTTAAACCGAGGCCCCAGAGGATCAGACAACCTGACAGAGTAGATTTGGAATAATTAGTTTTATCTGCTGAGGGAGATAGCCGGAGGAGCTGTGTGTCGGGGTGCTGCTGCTGTGTGGAGATGTGTGTGTGTGTGTGCATGGTGTGTGTGTTGGGGGGGGGGGGGACCAAACAGGATAAAGGTGACCAGGTGTAACAGAATGGCCTTGAGGGAGGGTGGGTGGCGGTGTGTGTGTGTGTGTGTGTGTGTGTGTGTGTGTGTGTGTGTGTGTGTGTGTGTGTGTGTGTGTGTGTGTGTGTGTGTGTTGGAGCCAGAGACAACAGGATCTCCTTCTTTGGCTGAGCTCTTTAAACTCCGTGAACCTTTACAAGGTATTTCTCTTTGTCCAGACATGCTCGTTCTGTCACTCTTTCTCTCTGTTTCTCTTTGCCTCCCTCTTTCACACTTTGCATTACCTCCATCGTTGCATTCAGGTATACAGTTGCATCATGTAAATAAGCATTTGTCTTTGCTATGTTTGCGTGGTGTCGCGTTAAAAGTAGCCCCCGCTGACCTCCCTCCCCCCCCTTTAAGACACAATGAGTGTTTCTGAATATGAAAGGGAGAGAGAGTTGTAATGACATCCGTAACAATGTGTTATTCTTACCTGTTGTGTGTTTCTGAAGCTGTGATTCATGGCCTGCTGCCTGTGTGGCTTTGAGGTGCAGGCCAATAAGCCCATCATGGAAGACCCTATAAATCAATATCGCCCTTTGTTTGTTTAAGACATGCTCTGCCCCAGTTCAGGCCTGTTATGGATGAGATATCAGTGGAGTCAGTGCCAAGCAGAAAGGGGAGGGGAAGTCAAAGAGGGAGGAGTCACGGGGCCTCTCCACAAAAACAATCCAATCTTAATTGGACCGTGGCCCAAAGTCTTGGCGATATCTAACCCGATAATTAGCAATTTGGGAGAGGTGAGGAATAAACGTTGCATCTTGCAGCCACATTCTCTCCATTCACGCACAAACAGACACAAACAGACGCGCTTCCACCAAAGTTACCGGAGTGAGCTCGAGGAATTAGCCACTATTATCCAACAGCATTACATGCATAACAAGATGCAGAGATACAGAGCCGGATAAAGGTAGGCGGAGAACAATGAAGACTACATTACCCTAATCTCGGGTTTCTCTCCTCCCAGCCTTATGAATATTTATTCCTCCCTTTATCGACAATGATGTTTCAATCGGGAGTTTCTGTGAACATGTGCGGCGAGGAGGGAGGGCGGCGGAAATATCTTTTCCCTCGTGGGGGTTGACAGAGTCTGCCTGCAACCCCCCCCCCACACACACAAGACATATCAGCTCCATCATCTTCTTGTTATACGGAGACTTTCTGCCACTTTCTCACTTGTATGAGGCAAAGAAATAGCAAGTCTCCAAAATGATCTCTCTGCCCTTTGTTAGAAAGTTACACCTTTTCTGAAATAATAGACCAATCATGGTCAAACTCCCCCCTTAGATATTTTATTCTTAACCTTCAAGATTAAGCATTTTCGAGAACGGGCTTGCTTTTATTTGGAAGATTTACTCGTGAAGATACACAGGCTTGCATTCAAGGCCCAAATTCTGCAGCGTCGGCTGAATTGAAGGGATTGTTGTGTTTGTTCCGGGCTGCCGTGTGAAGGAGGCCGGTCAGAGCTGAGGGCCGATGGCTCGCTGCAGGCCACCAGGCTCATCCCAGTCCCTGTGGTCCGCTCCAGAGTGTCGGTGCTGCTCCTGTCAGCAGTGCTCTCCACAAACAACCGCTATTTATATCACTCGCCTGCTGCTGGACTTTTTAGCCCTAAACTCTGCTTCTGACCGTGCCTGCACATGTGTGTGTGTGTGTGTGTGTGTGTGTGTGTGTGTGTGTGTGTGTGTGTGTGTGTGTGTGTGTGCGCGCGTGTGTGTGTGTGTGTGCGTGTGTGTGTGTGCCTGTGCCTGTGCCGACGGTTATGTGTGTCAAAGCGATTACGTGCAATTGAAACTGAAGATCAATTATTCAGTCGGGAAGTCGGAGGCGAGCTGACAACATCTGACCAATGAGTCTCGTCACTGATATGTGCAAACGCACTTACTCAGACACATCATGGAAACGTGCTCGGTCAAAACAGTCACTCACACACTCACACACAACGGTGAGAAGATGATGCCTTCCCAGTAGGAGGGAGAATCCTTCTCTGAACACACACACACACACACACACTCTGAATCCTTTACTCCCCATTAGACTGCCTCTTAAAGATTCCAAGTGCAGCGGCAGCTAAACCCAGACATTAGAGAATCCCGACAGTCTAGGTTTAGGTATCATTTTTTTACAGTTTTTGTCCGTTGCTTGAACACTATAGACACATGCTTAAACCAAAGTAACATAACTTGAAGTTGTTGTTACTAGACCTTAAACAAAGTGTAACCATACCTTAAACAAAAGCGCTGCTTTGCACTTTAGTTGCAATTCTGCAACACACTTGCTCCTTTCTGCAACACACTTGCTCCTAGACACTACACACTATTAAATACATAAGACACTTAGTTCAAAAATGAAATCTCAGGGTACCATTGGGAAAACACCTCTATTCAAAATACAACACACATTGGTAAATTGAAAAGACATAGACACACACCTGAAAACACTTACTTACAAAACTGAACACCAATCAGCCAGCTACAAAACATTTTGTTACAGAGAATCTTGGACATGGATGGAGCTGCCCAGCCGCATGAATGTATTTACATTGACGAGGCTGGTTTCAAACTTAGCAAAAACAGACAACGGGGACCAAATATAATTGGCCAAAGGGCAATTGTGCACGTCCCGGGGCAGCGCGGGGGAAACATCACATTGTGTGCTGCCATGAGTCTTCGAGGGCGACTGCACCATCATGCCAAACGGGGTCCCTACAATGCGCAACACATAATCACATTTATAGATGCACTTCATGATGCAGTTGTACAGGATGGACCAGAGCAGCCCAGGTTTGTTGTTGTCTGGGATAATGTTAGTTTCCATCGGGCTGCTCTGGTCCAGAACTGTACTTGCCCCCTTACTCGCCATTTCTAAATTCTATAGAGGAATTATTTTCCGTTTGGAGATGGCGCGTATATGACCGCCAACCACATGCCCGTATGCCTCTTCTGCAGGCAATGGAACAGGCCTGCAGAGACATGGAGGTGAGGTCAATCCAGGGATGGATTCGCCACACAAGGGGATGTTTCCCCCGATGCTTAGCGAGAGAAGACATTGCTTGTGATGTTGATGAGATCCGGTGGCCAGACCCCAACAGACGGCAGGATCCATAAACCCACTTGCGCACAATTGTGTTTTTCTGTGTTTACAGTAGTGTATTGTTTGTTTTATTTTTGATTGAACTAAATGTACTGTACTGTAAAATATACTAATGTAATGATTTTGAATTCAGTGTTACATTTTTTTGGTTGTTGTGAAAATATGCCCTCTATGGAACTGAATAAAAACATTGAAAACAAAAGACTGCAGTTTTTTATATAAAGTTGACTAGTGTGTTGCTGCTGATCTGAAAGTGTATTCATATGATGCAAGTGGGCATCATTTTGTCATCAGAGTGACATTTTGACAAAGGATTGTTAGGTTTTGATAGCAGAGTTTCAATTTGACATAGATGTGAATGGTTTATTTCCCAGTGTGGTGTCTTCTTTGCTTGTGTGTAGAGTTTTGACACAATGAGCCAAATTTAGCAAAACGTGTGTAAGCAATAGGCAAAAACTGTAATTGCTCAAACTGCCGTGCATGTTCACCGCCCTGCGTTCATGTCAACAGTCCAGCATCGTGAGGAGAGAAACAGGGAAAGGCAACTCTATAAGTTCGGGGTGGGGTGGTAAAATGGGGGCACCCAGTGTGTGCAACCTCCCATTGGCTCTGCTTTCTGACTTCTGACCATCTGAGATTCAGGAGCGCAAATGTGTGTGTGTGTGTGTGTGTGTGTGTGTGTGTGTGTGTGTGTGTGTGTGTGTGTGTGTGTGTGTGTGTGTGTGTGTGTGTGTGTGTGTGTGTGTGTGTGTGTGTGTGTGTCTGTGTGTGTCTGTGTCTGTGTGTGTGTGTGTCTGTGTGTGTGTGTCTCTGTGTGTGTGTGTCTGTGTGTGTGTGTCTGTGTGTGTGTGTCTGTGTGTGTCTGTGTGTGTGTGTGTGTCTGTGTGTGTGTGTGTGTCTGTGTGTGTGTGTGTGTGTGTGTGTGTGTGTGTGTGTGTGTCTGTGTGTGTGTGTGTGTGTCTGTGTGTGTGTGTCTGTGTGTGTGTGTGTGTATGTGTGTGTGTGTGTGTGTGTGTGTGTGTCTGTGTGTGTGTGTGTCTGTGTCTGTGTATGTGTGTGTGTGTCTGTGTGTGTGTGTCTGTATGTGTCTGTGTGTGTGTGTCTGTGTGTGTCTGTGTGTGTGTGTGTCTGTGTGTGTGTGTGTATATGTGTCTGTGTGTGTGTGTATATATGTGTCTGTGTGTATGTGTGTATGTGTCTGTGTGTGTGTATGTGTCTGTGTGTGTGTATGTGTCTGTGTGTATGTGTGTGTGTGTATGTGTGTGTGTGTGTATGTGTGTGTGTGTGTGTCTGTGTGTGTGTGTGTGTGTGTATGTGTGTGTGTATGTGTGTGTGTGTGTGTCTGTGTGTGTGTGTGTGTGTGTCTGTGTGTGTGTGTGTCTGTATGTGTGTGTGTGTGTGTGTGTGTGTCTGTGTGTGTGTGTGTGTGTGTGTGTGTGTGTGTGTGTGTGTGTCTGTGTGTGTGTGTGTGTCTGTGTGTGTGTGTGTGTGTGTCTGTGTGTGTGTGTGTGTGTCTGTGTGTGTGTGTGTGTGTGTCTGTGTGTGTGTGTGTGTGTGTGTCTGTGTGTGTGTGTGTGTCTGTGTCTGTGTGTGTGTCTGTGTGTGTCTGTGCCCTGGCATATATGTGTGTTGCGTAAGGACGTAACTGCTGAAGCCCCTCTTGGCAGGCCCCCTCTTCTTCTCTTTGAGCTGAAGCCATTATCGTGGTCTGAAGGAGAGAGAAGTGGAGACGTTTGATATGAAGCAGAGGCAATAGATTGGCCTGATTTCCGGCCCGGCTGCTGCAGCTCAGACACTTGTGTTGCCTAGACGATGCAGGCAATTGACACTCAATTTTGTTTGAAATATCACGCCTCTGTCATGCCATTATCAGCTTCCCCTGGTAATCCACAAAGCCGCCCCGTTTGATATCTGACAATAAGGGGGAGTCACAGAGTCACAGAATCTCTCACTCCATTACCAGGCAGAGAGGAGAGGAAAAGGGTTGAGAATGAAAGGGAGCAGAAGACAAGGCGATGCAAGAGAGGGGCAGGAAATACAGATGGAAAGATAGTGCAGGAGGTTAGACAGCGACGCTGAAAGAGTCACACATGTGTATGATAGCATTGAGGAGTGGGTGTTAGCGGGCGTTACACCTGCCGCCCAGTAGAGACGTCCAAAGGATGCCCAACAGGCCGGGCATTGAGGCAAGATGAGAGATGTGGGCAATCGGGCGGCACGCTTCACAACTGAGAAAACGGGGCGATCTTGTAAGCACATCCTCCCATCTCAGGAGGGCTGATGGGAGGCCGGGTAATCATAGTGTTGGATTCATTCTCTCTCCCCCCACCCAATCTCCTCTGTGTCTGAGCATCTTTGTGTGTGTGCCAGCACATTTATGTTCTCGTTCCCGCTGGCGCTGCATAACAGCAGGAAGCCCTCACCCACCGGGAGGTGAGAACCGGCTGATGGAGTGTGAGTGTTACCTTCCAGTGCTGACGACCTCTGTCACGCGCGATGTGCTGGAACTTTGACGGGGGCTAATATTGACATATGCTGAAGGTTTTCAGATGCTCTTCAAACAACGCAAAACACAGCTGTCAGTCCCTCTGCTCCTGGGCAGGCGGAGAACACCTTCTGTGCACCTATGCACGTTAATAAGGTGTTGTCTTCAGGGAGGGAGAGGCCTCGCTAACCAGCCAGAGGTGGATCAACTCTTTCCTTAATCCCGCTGTATGTTGACCAAATAAAGAAATGACAGCGTTTGTAAAAACATTCCAGGGCAGGGGAGCCAGCCTCGGAGGAAAGGGAGGTTCATGAAATATGAGGGGGCCGTCTGGGAGAGAGAGGAAGAAAGAGAAAGGCTGGATGATTCCACCCGTCTCCCTGTAAACTGCTGGAGCTGAGGCAGGTTAGCCATGCTGGCTGACTACAAGAAGGTCTCTTTCATACAGGTGTGTTGACGCCTGCGGCAGGCTTGGCCTCGGTCCATTCCATTCACCAGGCTGATTTGAACAATAACTATCACATCTCTTAAAAGAGAAGGGAGGGTGACGCGTCGAGAAGGAGATGCCTGAGAGCTGTCGGCCAAGAAAACCCCGCTGCCGTTGT
>NC_079398.1:24549281-24554281 GCF_029220125.1 Pseudoliparis swirei | reverse complement strand
GTTGGGTTCAGTAAGTCAAACTACTTGGTTGAGCTTCGGGTAAGATCGGGGTCACAATTAAAAGGAAAGAACATTGCCTGCCGAGAGAAGAAGAAATGAGAGCCAAGAGAAAAAGACGACAACACGCTTAACAAACACGACAGTTGAGCCCGATTAGCTCGAACTTTATATGGAAGAGAAAAACCAAATCGCTAGCGTTTCCTTATTGCGCCGAAAACCCACGAGTATGTTATAATAAGTTGAGGCCGGAAGTCGGTGTGGATACAGCGATGGATGTTTACAGAGAAAATCTTTTCCACTTTAGCTTTTTTTACCACCTCATTGATCTCGCTCCCAAGTTGAAATAAACCATAGTTTTTCTTGAATAGGTTTTACAGCAACATAAAAAGACTTTACAGTGGTATTTCTTGCTCCCGAGAGAAAACAGTCATTATCTGCACGACCACAAGAGGACGCTTGTCAGGAAAGCGTAAGTATAAGTCCTTTTATGTGTTTGAAGGAAACAACCAACGCTGTCTCAAGGCACATGCGGAACTGCAATTTACAGAAATGTGATTTAGATTAGGCTGCGCTAATGCATGCAGGTCACAGTGGAACGGACCGGAGCAACATGTCGCCTGGAAGGGGGGTAGTGATGGAGGTAGAGTGTGTACATGTGTGTGTGTGGGTGAGTGTGAGTATGTGTGTGTGTGTGTGTGTGTGTGCAGGGGGGTGGGAGTGGGCTGAGCTCACAGCTGGGAGAATGGTGTGCTAACCCTGCCAAAGCCTCAGCACATGACTCCCACCACTTGTCAAAATCACCATGTGTGCAATAATGTGATTACAGTCTGGTTACTATTATGATTTAAAACAACAGCTTGTGCGGAATGGAAGAAACGCACTGCCCCACACAATGTGTGTGTGGAGGGTAAGAAAGGGGCTGGAAGGGGGAACAGGAGTCGGGAGGGAGCGTGTTGGATTTGTGCCCCGGCACCCTTCCTTCTCTCTCCCATCCCTACCCTGCAGGGGGACTCTGGGGGGGGGGGGTTTCAGGGTGACTGTCTGGGTCTTGTCATTGATTTTCAAGCCCCCCCCCCCCCCCCTATCTGTAGACCCTTACACCATCCACAGCCACAGCCACCCCCTCCTTTCATTCCAGGTTGCACAATCACTGCACTGCTCACGAGGGGTTGTCATCACAGGTGCAGCCGAGATTGGCCAGGATAAAGGAACGCTTCCAGCTGAAGATGTTTTTCCCCTCTCTTTTCTTTTTTCCTCGACCAGCTCCTTCCCTCTCCTTCCGTGTTTTCCCTTTGCTTCTCATATACACTAATTATTCATTTTACCCATATGTGTTGCTCACGTTTCCCTAGTTATACGAGGAGACACAAGTCACTGTTACCACCACACCTTTGCCTCGAGTGAAAAAGGAGTTGTTCCCTTCCAACTACGCCATCCAACCCAAACTCTCCGTCACATACGCCTCTTGACGGCGCCTGTCCCTTGGCTCACTCCTGAGAAACATGTGAGGCGGCCAGCAGAGCAAAGGTGTGAGATCACCGATTCGCCAAAATGGTGCATATGTGTCTGTTTGTAATTATGCAGAAAGGTCTTTCGGCCTCTCAGCCACAGAGGATAGTGAGCCTCCTTTCTGGTGGTACAGCCTTGGCCGCAGGGCCAGATGGAAAAGGGAGAGGGAGGGATGGAGGAAGGGAGGGAGCCAGGGAGGAAGGAATGTAAACTGTAACCAGGCAGCCCAGCATGTTAGAAGCTGGACCCGATCCACACGGTGCCAGCCGGGCATGAAGGCATCTCTAACGATTCCCTCCTGGGCATCTGGAAGTGGGAGAGACAGAGTGAGCCGGGCCCAGGCCCACAATGCCACCCATCTCGGAGCTCAGCTAAGGAAAACAAACGCCAGCGGTCACAGAGAGGGGATTTCCGGTTAGAGTCACCTAATACCTCCCTGGAATCTCAGAGGTTTGGAATCCAGAGTTGTGGAAGAGCTCGGGCCGCCATGAGCCACACGGCAGCGATGTAATTTCACTTTTAAGTTTCACCTCTTCATATTAAACTTGTCGGCTTACGCTCCATAGCCCTCTATCTGCTGGCTTAGCTCAGATGGAGGAAATAACTGCGGATTTCTCTGACAAGAATAGAAAGATCAAGTGAGTGATCCAGTTTTAAATCCCGAAGCATATGACTTCCCATTCATTTGAATTCATACTTTTCCCAGGATTGATCCTCATTTCTAACCAGCGTGCATGGGCATTCTTTCTCTAAACCTCGGGCCAGATATAGACATTTAAAACAAGCCCTTGCCACATCCTCCCCTCCAGCCGCCCGGAGAGCGAAGGGGACACGGTGTGAAGGAGGTGAGGAGCCGGATCTCCGCCCTCAACCCCAGCGGCAGGATGTGTTTCCATGTATGCGAGACCTGAGGTGACCAGGTGGCGTCGTCGCCTCTCATGAGCAGAACCGTTCAGGAACCCTGGTAGCGAGCCAGGCCCCTTATCTGAAGCCTGGCCTTAATTCTTTCACCGACTCCTTTTTCACAACAGATGTTGTGAGAGAGACAAAGCCCAGACTCCTCATAGAAATAGTTCCCGAAACTCCCTGTTGGCTTTTTATGGAGAGAACCGATTGCGAGGCATGTGTAAGGTCGTGTGTGCTATGGGTTTCGGTCCAATTGTTTTTATGGCCTCTTTTGTGTCTTGTGATGAAACATCTGTACACACTTGTGGAGAGAGTACAGATGAGAGCGCTGGATGCATACATGTGTGGTGTGACTCGGAGTTTTCACCTGCATGCTCCATGTCCTGGGATCACTCAAAGCCAGAGAGTTTTCCTCAGCACTTTAATCAGGGATTTCTCTGATGAGACAGCTGTGCAGGAGAATGTGTGTGCGCATACAGAAAGACTACATTTTTAGTCAATTCCACAAAAAAGTTGATTTATTATTGGTGAAAAGAATAGATAGGCAATAGGGTGAGTTTTCCATACTGCATTTGAAATCAGGACTATATTGTACTCACTACACGACACATGGACAATGGACTTTTGTCCGTTGGAGGTTAAAGAGACATAAACATGTTTTGAAATACAGCCACTAAGTCATGTTGATGTCACTTCACTGATGAGGTATTACAATGTGGGACCTCTCGGTGAACTTTCATCTCATTTGGAGAAGCGCGGCTAGAATTATCACACACAACAAAATTCTAATTGACACAAATGTCAACAAGAACGGGCACTCGGTAGAGCGCATACCTTCGCATATCACAAGCTTGGGCATTGAATTATGAACATGTTGGCATTAGTTGCATGCCAATTGGATAAAAATTGACCGTGCTATGGTAAAAAGAAGATTTTGACCTTTTCATGACCTTGACCTTTGACCCGATCAATCCCAAAGTCTAATCAAATGGTCCCCGGATAATAACCAATCATCCCACCAAATTTCATGCGATTCGGTTTACAACTTTTTTTGTTACGCGAATAACACGCATACAAATAAATAAATAAATAAATACACAGCGATCAAAACATAACCTTCCGCATTTTCAATGCGAAGGTAATAATACCCATCCTCCTGCTGCCATTATAAATTTACTTTTTCAAATGCAATAAAGATGATTTGGCAAAGATGAGACTGGAAAGATGTCTGCGTTCCACATTTCCCCATAAACTCTGCATCATGGCATTTTGTGAATTGGTCTAGAATTAGTACAACTTACAAAGTGTTGTAAATAATTGCTGTTGCCAAACAGCAACTAATCAAAACTGTTTATAAAAGGTGCATTTTTTAGGCATCTATAAAGACCACAAAAACGTACATATATACAATTTTGCACTTCTTCAAAACAGGCGGTGATCTGTGAAACCAGAACAGAACCCAGGCCCACCTGTTTATGAACAGAACATCAATACATCATGAATTCCTAATACTATTTTATTATTTCATATATTTATTGTATTACATATTTGATTTATTCACCAGTCATAACCACAAATATTCCTCATAAGGTCTTATAATTTCTTTCAATGAGAATCCCACGAGTAAATTCTGGCACTGTCTCTAATGGTTATCTGAAAGGCATCTGTATATATATATATATATATATATATATATATATATATATATCATCATCATCAATCATCAAACTTTCATTACAGACTCAAGGTCCAGATAGTACAAAACATTAAAAAAACATACAAAACCACAAACAAAACACAAACAAAGATCAAATATATATATATATATATATATATATATATATATATATATACATAGCCATATTACAATGGAATAGATCCATATTAGAGGGGTCCGCTCCATGCAGATCTGGCCCGGAGGCACTTTGGATAAACTCCAAAAGTGCAATAAAAAGCCAAAAGTGTCGACATGTGCGGACATCCTGCTTTCCTACTCACCACATAACTAGCCGTTAGCTAATTTAGCTCGCAAACTGTAGCGTTAGCATTCAACTTTAAAGTTCCGGAATACAAAAGGTTCCGACGGCGTGGAAGAGTACAACTTGTCGAAGCGTGCTGTATTGGTGTTACGATGAAGAAGAGGAGGCCATTGGAAAATGCCCCCCCTGTAATGGGCCCCGGGCCACAATGAGTTCAGGAACCCCCGATGTCGCCTCGGTGCGGCTCAAAGCCCGCGTGACCCTTCGCCCTGACACCGCAGCACGGCGTGAACGAGCGAGGTCGCCGTGAGCTGCAGCCTGGAGGGAGTTGAGGAATCCGACTTGGCGATGATGAAGAGCGAGCACCTGCGCTGCTCACGGAAACCAGGGAGATGGAGAGATGGAGGCGAGGGGATGGAAAGAAAGTGTCCGGCGCCAAAATTGGCAACGAGAGACCTCACCTGCTACAAGGCTTGGAGCAATAAAGAAAACCAACTCATGCTTCCCTTACGTCCTCCCCTCACTACCACACACACACACACACACACACACACACACACACACTGGCTCAGCCCGCTTTGTTTGTGACGTTTTTCCTGCTAATGT
>NC_079398.1:24056781-24209281 GCF_029220125.1 Pseudoliparis swirei | reverse complement strand
GGAGAGAGTGAACCTGCATGAAGCTGCTTCCCCTCCTCTCTGACCTCTAACTGAACTACAGCAGCTTTAGTGATTTCTCCTTCGTGGTTTAAGCTAATTAAATGTTTGCAATTTTCTTCTGTTTACACATCAATTTTTTTTTCTCCATCCATTTTCGGCCTCTTATCCCGGGGTCGGGTCGCGGGGGCAGCGGACCCGGCAGGCCGACCCAGACTTCCCTCTCACCCGCAACACAGTCCAGCTCATTCTGGGGGACCCCGAGGCGTCACAGGCCAGCCGGGAGATAGAATCCCTCCAGCTGGTCCGGGGTCTTCCCCGGGGTCTCCTCCCAGTTGGAGGTACCTGGAAAGCCTCTAACGGGAGGCGTCCAGGAGGCGTCCGAATCAGATGCCCGAACCACCTCAGCGGACTCCTTTCGACGCAAAGAAGTAGCGGCTCGACTCCGAGCTCCCTCCTCCTGATGTCCGAGCTCCTTCCGTGATCTCTATGGGAGTCCGCTTCACTTTTTTTTTTACAAATCATCACACCTTCCGTGGAAAGACCCGTGGAACTGGCCTCTCTAAAGCGCCAACCATGACCGGCAACAGATGACGACGAGAGGGGGGGGTGTGGATAGTAGGCAGAGCGGCGTGTTTCTATTCGTTTCCACGCTGTCAGCTCCAGCTCCTGAGCTCAGGTGGCTAAACTACCTTTGAGACGGCCGCTGGCACAACCTCCTCCACTGTTTGTGAGTGCGATCGCCTCACAGCAGCCGTGCAGGAGAGGCGCTCGGCGAAAGGTGGAAACGGGATATTTTCACATCCCTGATAACAAACAGGCTTTTTCAAAAGGTCCGGCAGGTAAAACATGAGACTCTTGTCTGCAGTTAACGGAGGTCCGGCTTCTTACCTCTCCGTAGTCGGTTGTGACGACAAGCGGTCCATCCCCACAGGAGTTGACGGTGGCGGGAACCAGCTGCTCCTTCTCTTTGACCCACACACGGGCCCCCTGGAGCACAGACACACACAGACACTGAATTTAGGCAACCGGTACATAAAAGTGTCTTTGGTTCCCCTGCTGAAGAGAGTGACGGTCTTCAGCTCTGAGCCGATGTGCTGGAATAAGAGTTAAAATGGAGGTTCATGTAGTTTGGGTGCGTCTGTTGTTTACAGTTGAGTTAAAAGTGGTACACAGCAATAATCCGACATTCATATCTGATGAAGATGTTGAATCAGGACCAGCTAGCCAACTCTAAACCTGTTTGATCTCCAACACGAGCGCACAAACTAGTTCTGTTCCAGCGTAACCCGACCCTTGACCTCGACACGTATAAATGTCTGATTAGTGTGCGTGGGTGGACCGACAGATGTCACGGATGTGTTTCATGAGAGAGGAAGACTGTAACATCTGGACTTTCCACTAAGGTAAATCAACAATGCTTGGCATCTGTGTGTGTGTGTGTGTGTGTGTGTGTGTGTGTGTGTGTGTGTGTGTGTGTGTGTGTGTGTGTGTGTGTGTGTGTGTGTGTGTGTGTTGGGGGGGGTCAGAGGAAGTGTGCTCCTCCTGGACCTTTCCACACGGACAAAGCCCTCTTTCACAAAGAAACTGACCTCTGACCTCTGACCCCTAAAAAAGGGCACAGCCTAATAGAGGCTGGAAGGAGGAGACAGGAAAGGAAACAAGAGGAGGAGGCAGTGAACGGAGATACTGAACTACTGTAAAGAAATGTAATGACCTCCTATAAACTTGTACAATGTACTGTTGTGCTTTGAAATGTACAATCGCATGAGCTCGAGAGCACGTCAACACATTTTGTAAACTAGAACGGGCACTCGGTAGAGCGCATACCTCCGCATTTCACAAGATTGGGCATTGAATTATGAACATTTTGGCATTAGTTGGATGCCAATTGGATAAAAATTGACCGTGCTATGGTAAAAAGAAGATTTTGACCTTTTCATGACCTTGACCTTTGACCCGATTGATCCCAAAATCTTATCAAATGGTCCCCGGATAATAACCAATCATGCCACCAAATTTCATGCGATTCGGTTTAATACTTTTTGTGTTATGCGAGGAACACGCATACAAATAAATAAATACACGGCGATCAAAACATTACCTTCCGCATTTTCAATGCGAAGGTAATGACATCACAATTAACAACATTATTCAAAACTAAGTGTATTAAATTAAAGATTAAATAGTAATTGTAACTGTTTAATGTTTTGCTCCATCAGATTATTCAGATTATTAGAGTCCTAATTGTAGATCAAAACAAAAAGGGTCTCAATAACTCAACATTTAAATCACAAGATACTGTTAACAATATTTTGAAGGGAAAGAGGAAAGTATTAACATAATAGTGTCATAAAAAGAAAGTTGACAGACTTCTAAGCCTGAGAGGACCCAGTGTGACATGTGTTCATGTGAATGAACTGAGCAGCAGAGGAGCAACAGATGGAGCTGCTCAGCCCAAAGCAATCGCTGACAACGTTGATCTCTTTGTGATGCTCCCGCATCTCTCTCCCTCTCTCTTTGTCTTTCTGTCTTTTTTCCTGTTCTCTTTTTCAATCTGACACACACTCACACTGGCGATGATATAAAACCAGTCCACGCTCCAGGCTCGAGTTAATCAGGCAGAAATCATTCACACACATACAGTACACTATGTACACAGGCTGTCGGGTAGCTTGGTGGGGGGGGGGGTTAGAATGCTTTTGGGTTAAAGTGTTAACCAAGGGGCGACCTCCGGGTCTGAAAAGTGTAGCCAATGCAGAAGTGCCTTAAACTTGCATTCTTCCTGTTACAAAAATAAAGACTATTGTATGGACGTCTATGAGAAAATGTCTCTACTCCTCACTTGATATCTGCTAGTTCCAAAAGAATAAGGTTAAAAATACAAGATGCTTTTTTCACATTAATGTCTTTTACTTTTCTTTAGTTATTTCATTTTGTATTCAATGCTTATCATTTGTTTGTATTTAGTTTGATTGTTCGGTCCTTCCCTCCCTCCTCATTGGGTCCTACTCTTGGAGGGTAGATGTATAAACATGTGGGAGGGGATGGGTGGGAATGTTGGGCGGGTGTGAATGTGGATATGGATGGATTTGGATGTGTGCTGATTTTATTTTTTTGTAGATATATATATATATATTTTTCTCGATGTCAAGGACTAATCTGTTTGTGGAAAATCCAAAATAAAAAGTACAAAAAAGAAAATACAAGATGCTGACGGCGGTCCACAAACCAGTGGCTGATGTCACGGTGATGACATCGAATTCTTATATACATTCTATTAATTCTATTAGTTACATTTACCAACGCCAGAAATTAAGATGTGCACAAAAAGGTGCTGGTCAAGTAAGGCGGTAGCTGCAAAATTACATATAATTGGGTTTATTTGTGGTAATCTTAAAGTACAAAAGGCATAATAGTGTTCAATTAATTTACAGTGGTGAGTCACGATGGATGGAAACGTCTGTCGGCTTAACCCCTTTGAGTCCAGACTGAATCATCTCAACCACTATTAAATGGATCTCTTTGAAATTGTGTACATGCATTCATGGTTCCCAAAGGATCAATCATAACGACTTTAGTGATCGATCACGGCCAAAGGTTGACTTTGTACTTCAAAGTGAAAATGTCTTGTCAACTATATGGATTTCCATGAAATAGGACATTTCCCTCAGAATAAATTGATGTAACTTCGGATACTTTTCCTCCAGAGCCATCAGATCTGTACTTTGTCTAGAGCGCTATGAAGCTGAAGTCAGACAGTGAATATTATTACATCAATTCATCTTGTTATCAGCTCCACCATAACGCGCCTCATTGAGACAGTTGAAGTCTAAGATCTAAAGATATTCACTGCATGTTACATTTCATGCAAATTCACTCTGTGTATGGATGTATGTGTGTATGTATATATATATATATATATATATATGGTTCTTTGAAATGAGTTTTTTTTGAGAAATCATAGGTTAGGGCACTTATAAGCTCGATAGCTTCAGCCTCGACCCGTTCGTTCAGCCACTTTCTTCTTTTGTTGATTTCTGATTGTTGTATATTTTGCTGATTGAAATAAACTAAACTCAAACTCAAACTCCAATCTGTGGAGAAACAAGCCTCTTACATCTGATTTGCCTCTGACAACTGAACAATTCAAGAGCCTCCGTGCTGCTCGTTCCTCAGTAACTCTCCATCCCTCCTCTCGACCCTCTCTCTCTGCAGCCAACCTGTCTCGTCCCTGACTCCGGCTCGTCCGCCTGTCAGATTCCAGCACACAAAGCCACTATATTGAAGGTGGTGCTGTGACTTGACCCGGTGAAACTCCGCGGCCTAAGGCTCATGCTCACAGTTCACAAGTACTTCACTACATCCTGTTTTAACTGGTAAAATGACCTCTGACCCCACGAAAACCTTGAATACAGGACTAGTGGTCCATACACACTTTGCCTCCCCTTTGTGTCCTTATGTTCTCTGCGTAAATAAGAATATTATGCATGTTCTTGCTTTCTGTCTGGCTCCCCATCCTGTGTCCTCTAAGTAAATTGGTCTCTTATCCTGATCGATATACTTTGCCTGAGCCACCCGCTATCTCTGGGGAGTACGCGGCGAGGGGGACCCAGAGGGTTATAAATGACCTGCCAGCATTACAACCTACACACAGCAACACCCTGTACTCATCCTCCCATCCCCCTCCTCTTCCTGGCCCAGACAAACCGGAATGGTCACGCATGACAACAAACTTCAGTCACTTCCTTGTGCTCAGACCTGCATGTAAGGTCAAAACACTTCCTCTCCGTTTCTTCTCATATGAAATTCAAACCTAACTGCAGTCCAACGGGGGCCTCCAGCTTTGTCCGTCACCTTCTCGTCAAGCTCCATTAAACCTCAATGGTTACTTTATCCTCAAACATGACCCCTGACCCCTTATCGTACACCAAGCGCTCTGACCAACAGGAGTTAAAAAAGTACCAAAACATCCCATCCCAAGAATGTCTTTGTGCATGTTAGCAAGAATTACTGGGGCTCCTGTCAGTGTCGTTTAATCCTTATACGCCATGAGTTCTCTTCTCTCGGGCATGATTCCATTCTGCACCTGACTGCATGAACGCACCACTTGTTTTTTCTACATGGCAGCTATTCTGAATACGTCAAACGTAATCATTTCGGAGACATTTGAAGCAAAAAACAGATCAAGCCTCGTAAAAACGATATTTTAAACGGTTGTTTTGAAGAATGGGATGATTGTTTAACTAAACTATCGGGCTGACAGCTCAGCGGTTCAGACGTTGTTCGGTTTGTGAGAGAAAGGGACATAAAGAATGATAAAAACAGAAAGAGAGTAACCCATGGGACGAAAGTGTGACCACCTGGCTGTCAGCGACTAAAGGGAGAACCGAAGAGACAGGAGAGAAACCGGAGGGTAAAGGGACAATGGTGGTACAAAAAACATCAAAGTAGAAAACTGAGGAACACACAGATGAATAAATGATGACAGCTGACTAGTCAGCAGCTAATGGAGGTAAACTACAGACCAGCGTGGAGGTGGAAGGACACAGGAGGATCTCTGGGGACGAAAGGCTGAACTCCTAAACTCATTCATGATACTCACTTCTACCACAATGTTAAAACAACACCGGAGGCACATCCAAGACTCCCTGAACACAACTGGCCATTAATAATGCAACATGACTTCTTCAATGCAGCTTGGTTCTTCAAACTTCTGTGTTTTGGCTCTTTTTAAAACATATAATTAATCTGTCAAGCAAGCATGTTTTGTTTTTAACATTTTAAACAAAATGCTAAATCAGCCACGAAGCTCTGCTCCCCCAACAATGAAGGTTGTCTGGCAGGAGAGTGGCTGTGGTGGTTGAGTGCTGATGTGAGGTGATGAAGAGGAGGGTCCTCTTGCCAATGTGTCCACCCTGAATGAAGAGCTTGTGATAGCGTCAAGTTAATGAGTTACACTGTCATGTTTGTTCTTAGAAAAGAAACCTACGAGCTACTTCATGAAATAATGTCGCTAGTTACTGTTGTTTAGACTTCTTGATAATAAAGGTAACAGAAAAGACTAAATCAATCACGTCTTTTTTAAAGGGAACCAGGCGTATCTTTCACAAGACAAGAGCTTTAATTATGCGACCTCTGTTCAATTCATAGACGCACAAAGTTAACGTTTACATCATCTCTCCCAACAGTAAAATCATAACAGCGTCACAACACGACATGTATGACAGAATCCCATTGGACGCATGTTGTGAAGGTCAGTGGTTTGCTGGCAGTAAAGGTCTTTCTGTGCACTTTTGGTGTATGTGTGTGTGTGTGTGTGTGTGTGTGTGTGTGTGTGTGTGTGTGTCTGTGTCTGTGTATATGTGTGTAAAAGAGACTTGTTGTAACACCTTTTTCTGTGTCTCCTCTATGTCTCCTCCGTCTCCTTGATTGGTTAATTCCCTTCACCTGCCCTCAGCCACTCCTGTCTCCTTGATTGGTAATTCCCTTCACCTGCCCTCAGCCACTCCTGTCTCCTTGATTGGTTAATTCCCTTCACCTGCCCTCAGCCACTCCTGTCTCCTTGATTGGTTAATTCCCTTCACTTGCCCTCAGCCACTCCTGTCTCCTTGATTGGTTAATTCCCTTCACCTGCCCTCAGCCACTCCTGTCTCCTTGATTGGTTAATTTCCTTCACCTGCCCTCAGCCACTCCTGTCTCCTTGATTGGTTAATTCCCTTCACTTGCCCTCAGCCACTCCTGTCTCCTTGATTGGTTAATTCCCTTCACCTGCCCTCAGCCACTCCTGTCTCCTTGATTGGTTAATTCCCTTCACCTGCCCTCAGCCACTCCTGTCTCCTTGATTGGTTCATTCCCTTCACCTGCCCTCAGCCACTCCTGTCTCCTTGATTGGTTAATTCCCTTCACCTGCCCTCAGCCACTCCTGTCTCCTTGATTGGTTCATTCCCTTCACCTGCCCTCAGCCACTCCTGTCTCCTTGATTGATTAATTCCCTTCACCTGCCCTCAGCCACTCCTGTCTCCTTGATTGGTTCATTCCCTTCACCTGCCCTCAGCCACTCCTGTCTCCTTGATTGGTTAATTCCCTTCACCTGCCCTCAGCCACTCCTGTCTCCTTGATTGGTTCATTCCCTTCACCTGCCCTCAGCCACTCCTGTCTCCTTGATTGGTTAATTCCCTTCACCTGCCTTCAGCCACTCCTGTCTCCTTGATTGGTAATTCCCTTCACCCGCCCTCAGCCACCCTCGTCTCGTTAATGTCTCATGCCGTCCACCTGTCTCCCCCCCTATGTATTGAGTCAGTCTTTCCCTTGTCTCCTGCTGGATTGTTGTCTTTAGTTCCGTCTTCCTTTGCCCTGTGTTTTCCTGACCTGCCTGATTGACCTTAGCTGCCTGCCCTGACCCCCGATTCTCTGCCCGACTTTTGCCTCATTAAAGAGTTTTTTGTTATTCATATTGAGTCCAGCCTGTTTCTCGGCGCTTGAGCCTCACCCCATGACAAAACCCTGATACTCGTGGCTTTTGACATTTTTTACAACATGGCTGTAATAAAGTCTCTGATCCATCTCCTCTAGTGCAGCCCGGCCTGTGTCCGGGGCCAACACTGCTTCAGTAATATTCCATTAAAGGTTATAATATAATCAGGACAGCGAGGCTTTCAGCAGATTATGGCGCCTGGAAGGACGGCGACATGTGTTTCTGTGTGCGGCTGGCTGAGGGTGGGTGTCACCTGTCCTATATGAGTCACATCTGTTAGTGAGGGATATTATAGTGGAAATTCAACTCGATATAATAAACAAACATCTGGGGGAATGAAGAAACAATACTGGACAATTCTATATAGGCACTTATATTTTCAACGGTCTTATGGGATGGCTAGCTTTAATTTTGAGGAGAAAAAAATCAGCAGAGAGAAGAAAGAGAGCATCAAGTGCTCTGTTTGACTGCTATATTATTAATATTATGGAATATATAAAAGCTTTAAAGCTTTAGACAGATAACCTTTCAACATGTCCTCATTTCCAAAACAAACACATGAATCATTTATCCAAAGTAAACCAGATCAGATTATACTGCTAAATTACAAACAGGGATAAAGGCAGCAGATAGAAACAACGGTTAATGTGTGTGTGTGTGTGTGTGTGTGTGTGTGTGTGTTGTACAGTGCAAATCCTCCTCAGTTTTCAGCAGCCTGCTAATTATCACATTCTCTCTGATCTTGGATTAAACTACAGTCACACACACCCCCACCAACACCATGGCAACAAGACTCCACGGCAACAGTATGGAAACAGGGCGCCATGGAAACAGCCTCTCTCCTCGAGGCACCGAGGATGCTGGGGGATGCTGTTCAGGCGCAGAGGATTGTGGGATTTGCTGTCCTGTATTATTTAATTGTATGGAATTTCTTGTTTACTTTTATTGTATTGTACCTCTTTTCAAATTTTATTTGTGATATACATATATACATTTTAATTGACTTCACCGTGTACAAGGTGGAAAACACTGTTTGTTTTTAGAGATAAATAAAAACGGGTTAATGCAAACTTATGATGACATTATGAATCTCAAACCAATCCAAGTGAACTCATATAGAAATTTCATTTACAATTAATAACTTGTCACAAATGAATAATTCATCTCAATGACGAGAACTACTTTGTCAATCAATTAATTATTTAAATATTATGTATGCCAACATGTAATGGTTCTAGCATTTTAATTCTTAGGATTTCCCATTTTGTGTTTTATATAATGTAAACTGAACATATTTTAGTTTTGGACTTTTTAAACCAAACCAGAAAAACTATTTTCAAGACGCCACTTTGGAATTTAGGGAATTTATTTGAGCTTTTTTTCCAATTTTCAAACGATCAACTGATTAATACAGAAAGTAATCAGCAGATCAATCAATAAGGGAAATAATAATTGAGCGAAGCCCTTAAAAATCAATCAGGCAACAGGTATGTGCGTATACGTAACACCGGCTCTCCAAATTCTCAGAGATCCTTTACAAAAAAAAGTCAGTTATTACATGTGTTGTTATGTAACTTTTTTGGGGGATTTATTACGATATAAATGTTGAAGCGGAGCTGTAGTCTCACACCTACACACGCAGAACAAGCTGGAGAATGACACGAGAGGGGGAGCAGGAAGGGGAGGAAAGACGCCAAAGGGAGGAGGGAGACTGGCGGAGCGGCATCGGAAGAGGTCGGTTGGCTGAGAAGGAGAAGCACCGAGTGAGCGGCCGCAGGGAAAGAGAGAGAGAGAGAGCATCAAAGGGAAAGGAAAAGATGAAAAGATGAGCGAAAGAGAAAGAGAAGTAAAGCTGATGCAGAACAAATGTGTTTGGAGCTGCTGAATATAGGTCACACACGTCTCCAGTGGCTGCTGCCTTCCCTCCCCTGAACTCGCCTTCATGCAGCGTGCGCTTCACACGCAAACCGGCATTATTTTGGACCACAATCTATGTCCTGCGAAATGCACGCCGATAAGCTTTTTACCTCAAATGAAAAGACATAATGTTTACTGCCATTCGATAACATCCCCTCGGCTCAAACGTGGAAGCTGCTTTGAGATTTACGAGTTTGTGTCGAGTGTTTCGCTGTTTATATCTAATGCAGAATGCATATGATTAATATTTTAATGCTCTCTGGATGAAAATAAATCAACTGAGTGAGGAGAAAGCTCTTACTGCTCGACTACTCTCAGTAGTGGCCACTCAACAAATTGCATTTGAGTGGTAAATTATTTCTTTACAGCCTGTTCAGTTATACAGACTGAGGTAAATCAAAGAGGAGGAGGAGGAGGACGAGGACGAGGACGAGGAGAAGACGAAGAGAGGAGGAGGATGATGAGGAGGACAAGGAGAGGACGGAGATGATGAGGAGGACGAGGAGAGGACGAGGAGAAGACGAAGAGAGGATGAGGATGATGAGGAGGACAAGGAGAGGACGAAGATGATGAGGAGGAGAAGACGAAGAGAGGATGAGGATGAGGAGGACAAGGAGAGGACGAAGATGATGAGGAGGACGAGGAGAGGAAGAGGAGAGGACGATGATGAGGACGAGGAGAGGACGAGAATGAGGATGAGGAGGAAGACGAGGAGAGGACAAGGAGAGGACGAGGAGAGGACGAGGAGAAGACGAAGAGAGGATGAGGATGATGAGGAGGACAAGGAGAGGACGAAGATGATGAGGAGGACGAAGATGATGAGGAGGACGAGAAGAGGACGAGGAGAAGACGAAGAGAGGATGAGGAGGAGGACGAGGAGAGGATGAGGATGATGAGGAGGACAAGGAGAGGATGAGGACGAGGAGAGGAGGAGGAGGAGGACGAGGAGAGGACGATGAGGAGGACTCACTGGGCGAAGAGAGGACAGAAGGAGGCGATAAACAAGCAGATATAAAACATCAACAGGGCAGCGGGTTGAGATAACGTGTCAAAGCTGTTCTTCCCACATTCACACCTGTCCATCTCTTGGCTGTTGGCCCTTGGTGGTTGTGCACCTGGTGTCCAGACCTATCACACACACACACACACACACACACACACAACAAACACACACGAATGCCACCCATCTTGCTCATACACACTTCAGGACATTCAAACTATTTCTAATGTTTGTCTTTGTCCCTTTATGCCCCTCACTGTGTCTTCCAACGTGTGTCTTCCCCAGAGCATCCTCTTACTTTTCACATGATGTTTTTTAGATAACCATACAGAAAAAAACATCTATTTTTAGAGCACACAATGTCACTGAAACTATACCATATTCCAAATCTAACCAAACATGTTTGAATACGAGGGGATTATACAGTAAACTACTGACACCTGACATTTCATGCGTGGCTGATGGGCTCTCATGTTTTTTCTGCCTGGGTTGAGAGAGAAAGAGGTCAGCTGTTCACTCTCTCTGGTTCTGAGACAAGTGGATGAACTGATATAAGATACGGATTGCAGAGGAATGAAACTAAGTGGATATTGGACAGATACTCCCAGAGATCATTGATTACTCAGCACCTCACTGTTATGAAGTCATGTTTCAGGGTATCAGATATGCAGTGTATGCAGGACGGCAAGCCTCAAAATCCTAACTCAATAAGTCACTCCATTTTCAGGTCTCATTTCTCAGAGTCTGGGCCTGTTTTGGCTGCATGCTCGGTGATGTGTGGTCTATGAATCAATACAAGGATCAATATATTACACACATACTAATGGCATGTGGAGCAGGAGATTTGGTAGTCGCACTTAGCTGTTGCTGCATGATCATTCAAACAGTATCATTCATTTGTGGAACTGTTAAAACAACACATTATTAACCAGATTCAATATCTCACACTTCTGTTTTTGTCCCAGCAACAACCCGAAAATCCAGGACCTCGGACACCAGTGCCTGGACATAATAATAATAATAATTTAGACTTCTATAGCGCTTTTCTAGGTACACAAAGATGCGTGGACACATGGTCCTGGTACCCACACAGATACCCACACAACCACTCAAACACACTAATAGATGCATGGCATCACTGCCAATGTGGGAGGCATTTAAACCCATATCAGATTAATTTAAGAGGGGGGAGGATAAGTAGCTTGGAGAGGACGGATATTGGCATCAAAGTCAGCGGACAAGACAGCGTTGCATGACATTGTGTGGATGCATGAGCCACTGAATGGTGCGGATGGACCGAAAGGATGGAAGAGGTAAGAGGGGTTTGCATCGACCCTGTATGGAGGGAGGGAGGAATGTAAATATAGAAATATAGAAGCCATCAGGCTCGGTTTCACAAGCATGGGAATGGTTTTGTCACATGGATCCCAGGATGCTGGATGTGAAAGCCGGTGAGATGTTTCCCCTAGAAGGCAGTAGAGGAATCCAGTGGGCTGAATTAAAAACCAGATTTATATTCAGTACCGGTTATGAACCATTTGTCTTAACTAGCATCCACGTAAACACACATATCCCTCCTAGTCCTTCACCCCCCTCCTCAATGCTCGCAGCCGTGTACCGACCCATGCACCCAACAGAGCCCTGCTTCGTCCCATTGACACCAAAAAGCACAGAGGGGGGGTCTGAACAGCAGCCCGGTGCGGGAGGGCTGTTGCTGTGTGTCAACACCGTCTTCCCTCCGATGACAGATTGGCTTTAATCCGAGAGCAGCTTTATGAATGCAAAAGCCAGCGTCAGCTCTCGTTTGGCCAATTTATCTGCAGCTCTGCTCTGAATTAATTCAGCTCGCCGGCCGGCAGCCGGGCCCTGATGCTCCGCAGTGATCATCAGATGAACGGGGTGTTTATTTGTAATCGACACACAGGCATGCAGTCAAGAACCGTGAGGAATGGTTCCGGTCGACGGAGGCAATTAAAGCAACACCTGCCGTGATCCAAACGGATGGGAATCCAAAGAAAAACAGCAAAAGCGTCTTATTACACATGAAGTGTGCGTCGGTGCCAAATGTATCGGCGGCATCACGCCGTGAAATGCTCACATTGTCATCGGTGTTCAGCCACATAACGGTGACACACATTCTCCATGGCTTACCTCTGTGAAAAATGCCTCCATCCTCCTTCTCGCTACTCCTCCCAGACGACGCGCGCCCGGCCCCGCAGAGCGCAGACACCGGCTCCGGTCTCGGCTGCGCAAATCTCGCCAACGGAAGGCTGAGCGTGTTGGTCGGGGTGGGGGAAAGGTGGCGCTGCCTGCGTGTTGGTGCTTCCCATTCACCGAGCGTGTGTCCTCATCTCCGGAATGGCTCAGTTGCTCAAACACACCTCGGCAGCGTCCGGGCTCTATGCGCAAAAAGCCTCATGAGAAAAATCCAAAGAGGCTGTGATAGGAAATTTAAAAAATGTCCACACCGGGGATCCGTCGGACGAGCGTTATTTGAAGCCTGCCTCGTTTCAGTGTTCCAATGCATGTGTGTGTGCGCGTGTGTACATACGTGTGTCTGAGGATGCGCGTGTGTGTGCTCGTGCGTGAGGCTGTGGGTAGGGTAGAGCGTGCGTAAGGTAGAGCGAGAGGACCAGTCCGGGGACAGGGTGAGCTTGGCGCTGCCCACCTCACACACCGACGGGGCGGTGCAGACACAGCCTCCTCCAATGCCGCGCGCGCACAGGGCAGATGGGGGGTGGTTTGAAGTCGTGTTGCTGTTGTCCACGCTGAGCACATCTGGTTTCTTCTTCAGTGGGGGAATACATATTTCTGAAAGTATTACGGTAAACCCTCACTGAATAAAACATCCACCATGTGTAAAGTCTTCATCCAAAATGATCCAAGAAGTAATACAAATGCAAAAGCCCAATACTGGTGATGAAGTTAACCAGTGTGCATCAGCAGCACCATCAAAAAGAGGGGAAAGAAGATTAATGCAAAAGTAAAATAAGAGTAGAAACCACTTGCTGCTAACTTTCTTCCAATGTATGCCTAGTTTGCATTTTTATATCTTTAATCTAATGTCTTCTTTGACTTCTGATATTCTGGGAAAGAGCTGCAGAGCACCTGAACCAAACTTGTTGTAACAATAAAACTAAAACTGCTGACTCGCAAAGTTGTGAACGATTCATTGACAATAAAGATATACAATATACCAGACTGTTTATAAAGGATGATTTATAATAAAGTTGTCCCGCATTACATCCTGTATACCTTTGCATGTATAATATACATTATAAGATATTCTTGACAAGTTGGCTTGAGTCGATATTAATATGTAGCATCACTGACTGAAATGATGTCTGAATCAGTGTCCATGAGGAAAGAGCTGTCAGTATTCATGTGTATCAAAAAAAATCTTACAAAAAGAGAGAGTGAGAGGGGGAGAGTTAATATTTCCATAAAATCTTATAGGAGGAGGCTTGGTTACAGGGTTACTCAGAGCCCCTGTAGGGTGAAACAAGATATCTTACAGACGCATACACACTTATAAACACACACACACACACACATTATTGCACGCAGGACCAGAACAGCAAGGGGTAAAAACATTTCCAAATCAAGGACCATAACACACAGTATCCCCCAAAGACACCCGTTTGTAAGAATGAGGTAGAAATGGATAGACAGCTGGTGTATGTGGTGTGGACCGTGTGCGGTTTAATACTCCTCTTCACAAGGCCAAGCCGAGGGGGCCAGGTGCAGCCGTCAGGAGCCCGGCGGGGTGAGGCCTCTCTGGGGTAAAGCATTGTGAAGCTCAGCTTGTTCCCCCTGGAGCCCTGGAGGCATCGAGGGGGCCTCATGTATGCAGGTCTGGAAGTATTATTTAATGTGCCCCCCCATGTTCATCAGGGAAACGTTTTAAAAAGCTTAGCCTCGCCAAGCCCGTCTGTTGAGGTAAACACACACACACACACACACAAACACTCCGGAAATGAGACCCAAGCTTTATAATCTTCAATATGAAGTGGCTTTAAGGGAGAATTCCTGTGATAAACTTGCAGCAGAACAGACCATGAACCCTTCATCACACACTCGGGATCAGTCTCAACTGTAAAGAAAGGTTGTCTTCAACTGCAGGAGTATAAACACAAAGCAGCGGAACAGAAGCCCCTCATCCATCACTCCTCATGCCCACCAGCAGATCTCCAAAAACTAAGTTAACATGGTCACAGAGACACAATAAACAAACTAGTTCAGGTCATACAACCCTTTGTGGATGCAGACACACACAATATGTCATGTTTAATGGTCTGAAACTTAACAAATGTACTGTATATATATCGCGCAAATATTGTCAGAGAATGGTTATAGTAACTGGAAATATTCAGTAACATGTACTCCAAAAAAAATGCTAATGTTATATGTCAGTGGTGCTTTCAGGTACCAGAAGCGGTTTGTTGGCACAGGAGTAACAGAGATTACAACATCTTGATTAGGCCCCCTCCAGTGGTACTTACGAATCATAATGGACTCTCAATTTGTCTCAATTATTTTCTCAGAAGTGTTTCTTTTTTAATTGAATGAGGTCTCTGACATCATTGGGCATTTTGTGATAAAAATAGGGATTAATATTCTGCCTCTATTGGGCAATGTTGGTGAGACAATGCATGTACTATATACACTAGTCATAATATGGGCTGCAATATCCTAAACGCACCCAAATCTAGTGAAAGCAACTGTGTTTATTTTAAGCTTTTGTTAAAGTAGGCTACTAAGAGTGATTATCATACCGGAGCAGATAGTGTGAAGTAGAGCTGAAACGATGAGCTGATGAATCAATTAGTTGATTGCTTTGATTATCATTAAACATGGCGACTGCTGAACTGGTGGCTCACAGCAAAGTGTGCTAACAGCAAAGTGTGCTAACAGCAAAGTGTGCTAACAGCAAAGTGTGCAAACAGCAAAGTGTGCTAACAGCGCTAACTGTGCAAACTGCAGGGCTAACAGTGTTAGTTAGATGATGCTGCGGGGTCCGGGCAGCTAACATGCCATGACACGCACTAAAGGCATGCAAGGCTATGTCAACAAACCAAGGAGAAGCTCCCATTACAACTCTCACCGAGGGGGACAACTTCATTCTTAATAGCTAAATAGCAAATAGTTGTTTGCTGCTACATTACTGATCTGAATTCCTTTAAATTGCACCTTTAAAAATAAATATGTTTATTAAAAACCCTTCAATTAATAACCATTCACTGTGTATTAAACCCCACCCGGCTGGTACTCCAGCATGTATGAAATTCATATTCTGAACATATTTTGGATCGAATGGAAGTCAATAGCTACCAAATGCAACAGACACAAATTTGCGCAGAAAAGTCCCCGGAGTGAAAAGGCGCAGCCTGAGGGGGGTTGTACCTAAAAGCCTATAAAAGCCATCGACCCAACTCATCGAACATGCATGATGTATGGAACACACACGCACATGCATTGAAACACACGTTTCAATGCACACGCATTAGAGCGTCTGGGCTATTAAATGAACGGGAAAGCACAGCACTGTGTGACCCTCAGCAGTGCATTGTGGGATAGATTTGTTCCCTGCGAGTCAGGAGCAGAACTCTGCTTCCTCATCTGTCCCTCCCTCTTTCTCCTTGACCTCTCCTTCGCCTCTTACAGTGACACTGAATATGTGCGCGGGGTGTGAATCAGAGAGAAGTGTGTGTTGTGGACAGATCGTCAATCGGTCCTCTGGTTCTCCGAGTGAACACAGACGGATGACTGAAGAGCACAAAGCCGAGCCCACCCAGAGTCTCCGTCTGCATGCATTCACATCTATGGAACTGACCAACTACGCTTACACTTAACAGGCATATCATGTATCTGGTAACTGGTGTCAGCGGGTGCATGTCATTTGTTGCAGACGGTAATGTGCATCACTCACAATGTCACAGCCAATCAGTTTTATATCCGTGGCATCCATAAATCTCTCCTCATTTATTAACCCTGTCTCTTTCCGTGGCCCCTACTCTGTGACCCGGCGCCCTCCCTGCAGACACGTCTGTTTATGGCTGTCTGAGAGGACACGGTGAATCAAGGAGATGCAGAGGAACTCGCTGTGAAATGCCCCGATCGTCAACCTAACTTTATACTGGTTAACTGGGAGAATGGGGCAATCCAAAGTGAGGCCTGGGGGCTCAAATTCAACACGCTCTCTTTGGGTTTTTACAACGGTCCTCGAGATACAAAGATGCTTTGTTTGGTCTTATATACTTGTAATATATGTAGAAATATACCCCATCAAAAACACATTAAACTAGAATGGGCACTCGGTAGAGCGCATACCTTCGCATATCACAAGATTGGGCATTGAATTATGAACATGTTGGCATTAGTTGCATGCCAATTGGATACAAATTGACCGCGCTATGGTAAAAAGAAGATGTTGTCCTTTTCATGACCTTGACCTTTGACCCGATCGATCCCAAAATCTAATCAAATGGTGCCCGGATAATAACCAATCATCCCACCGAATTTCATGCGATTCGGTTTAATACTTTTTGAGTTATGCGAGTAACACGCATACAAATAAATACATAAATACACGGCGATCAAAACATTACCTTCCGCATTTTCAATGCGAAGGTAAAGATGCTGTGATACATCAACACATTTACTATCCTGGCAGTGCAAGAGATACCACGTTATAACAATAACTGCAGCAGCTTTATTAAACCTTGTTTTCATTCATCTACATTAGGGTTTATGACCTGTCAGTGACACATAAACTCTTACACTCACACTCTTGAGGAAATGTAATATCAAGCAGATGAGGTTACTTAGTCCCTAATTTAAATTACTTTGAATTACTCAGTATTAAACGTCTGCCACCAGAGGGCAAACACCTCTGTTTGCATCAGTGTGGTTCAACACTAGTCACTCAAATTCTCTTCACGCCAGATTAAAACAAACTTTTATATCATTTAGAGAGAGCTTGTCCAATAGTCCAGTTATGGATACATTATCATAGCAGCTGAAAGCATTGGTGTTGAGAGAACCAGAGTTATGTTTGACCAAATTAAACTGCTCCTGTTAACCGATGGAGCCGTCACACGGGACGAGGAGGGCTGACGGGGACTTTTCTTACAGTAATAGTTAGATGATTTCTTGCAGTAAATATGAAGATACCGCCAGAAGCCGGTTAGCTTATTATAGCATAAAGACTGGAAACAGGGGCAAACTGCTGGCCGGACTCAGTGCCTGCCTCCCTGGATGGACAGAGTGACTCCCTGGAGGCTGATATTTAGTCAATCTTCTCATCTAACTCTCTGCAAGAAAACTAATGAGAATATTTACAAACATGTCACACTTCATTTCAGGAAAGCAACCCTATATATTCTGAAGTGTATTTCACCAGATAAATTATATCTCTATTCACATGCCATCCGGTTTCAATATCA
Source organism: Pseudoliparis swirei (assembly GCF_029220125.1). NCBI lineage: Eukaryota > Metazoa > Chordata > Actinopteri > Perciformes > Liparidae > Pseudoliparis > Pseudoliparis swirei. Next base: position 24,191,445 of record NC_079398.1, on the reverse strand, counting down.
ATTGAACCTCTGAATTGATAATCTAAACGGCTGATGTAGACGTTTCACCTTTTTTTCCGAGTGAGCAGGTTTGATGGACATCTGCATGTGTGGATGCCCAAATGTACTTCATTTATGTTATTCATAACCGAGACACAGTAAGGAGTAAGGACAAAAGACAAAGAGATCATCGAGAGACGGCTGTGCAGAGACTTACACAGATCTGAATTACTGATGTTTAGGTTAAAATAGTAAATCAAATCAATACATTATAAAAACTACTTTATTTTAATATTGCTACTGCAGACTACAAAGGTGGAACGAGTGGGGGGAAAGGAGACGCTCAGCCACCGGGGTGCGGGACAATCCATGAAGGTGTCAGAGTTCACTCCCCGGGGACAAGTCAATGAGTCATGCATGTTTGATGCACACCTCCCCCCCCCCCCCCACACACACACACACACACAGACACACAAACACACTCTCAGACGGTGACGTTTATGATGTCATCCGATCCATACGACTCATGCAACACACATAACTCTGGACTCTAAATCGAATCACATTTCTCAAAGTGAGAATAAAGAAGGTCATTTTGGAAGAAAGTTACCGACCAGTCAACTTTTTATAGGGAACAAAATGTCGGTGTTCAAGTTCTAATGACTATCAGCAGACCGTATTGCTCCTATCCGGAGACTGAGGGGTCATATTTCAAAAGAATAATTTGGCCAACAGTGCCATATCAGCAAATTATGAATGAAAGCTTGACCTTCTCTCCTTCTGTGAGGTAATCCTCCGGGAGGCAGACGCTGTCACCTCAAGAGAAGACTGAAGACTTTCCTCTTTAGTAGAGCTGATAGTGAGGTCTGAACCAGGTTCACCTGGTCCAGCCCTAGAGACGCTGCTATAGGCTGAGAGGCTGAGGGGGACGCTTAGGAGACACTGAGCTCCTCTCTCCTCTCTCCTTATGGACGTTTAGGAGACACTGAGCACCTCTCTCCTCTCTCCTTATGGATGTTTAGGATACACTGAGCTCCTCTGTCCTCTCTCCTTATGGACGCTTAGGATACACTGAGCTCCTCTCTCCTCTCTCCTTATGGACGCTTAGGAGACACTGAGCACCTCTCTCCTCTCTCCTTATGGACGTTTAGGAGACACTGAGCTCCTCTCTCCTCTCCTCTCTCCTTATGGACATTTAGGATACACTGAGCTCCTCTCTCCTCTCCTCTCTCCTTATGGATGTTTAGGATACACTGAGCTCCTCTCTCCTCTCCTCTCTCCTTATGGACGCTTAGGATACACTGAGCTCCTCTCCTCTCCTCTCTCCTTATGGACGCTTAGGATACACTGAGCTCCTCTCTCCTCTCTCCTTATGGACGCTTAGGATACACTGAGCTCCTCTCTCCTCTCTCCTTACGGACATTTAGGATACACTGAGCTCCTCTCTCCTCTCCTCTCTCCTTATGGACGTTTAGGATACACTGAGTTCCTCTCTCCTCTCCTCTCTCCTTATGGACGTTTAGGATACACTGAGCACCTCTCTCCTCTCCTCTCTCCTTATGGATGTTTAGGATACACTGAGCTCCTCTCTCCTCTCCTCTCTCCTTATGGACGCTTAGGATACACTGAGCTCCTCTCTCCTCTCCTCTTTCCTTATAGACGTTTAGGATACACTGAGCTCCTCTCTCCTCTCCTCTCTCCTTATGGACGTTTAGGATACACTGAGCACCTCTCTCCTCTCCTCTCTCCTTATGGATGTTTAGGATACACTGAGCTCCTCTCTCCTCTCCTCTCTCCTTATGGACGTTTAGGATACACTGAGCTCCTCTCTCCTCTCCTCTCTCCTCTTTTCTCTCTACTTATGGATGAATTTTCATCTCTCCATCACACATTATTAACTCTGCTTCCTCTCTGGAGTCCTTGTGGCTTCACGTCTCATAGGGTCCATTGGACCTGCTGGGTCTGATGTCATGGCCCTGATGAAGCCCCGCCCACTCCTCCTCTCTACCTCCATCTGATGGATCGTGGAGGTCTGGATGGTGGAGGTCTGGATGGTGGAGGTCTGGATGGTGGAATATGCCGACTACCAACTCTTCATCCACTCTGTCATCTTCATTGTGTTGTTCCTGTGTTTTAATTAGTGTGTAATGATTCCTTCTGGTCACATGACATCTATGATACCTGTCCATCCTGGAGAGGGATCCTCCTCTGTTCTCTCCTCAAGGGTTCTTACCTTTTTTTTTCCCTTTGAAAGGTTTTTTTTCTATTTCTTGGGAGTTGTTCCTGATCCGATGTGAGATCCTGAGATAGGGATGTCGTATGTGTACAGATTGTAAAGCACACTGAGGCATATTTGTAATTTGTGATATTGGGCTATATTTAAAAAAAGAATTGAAACTGAATCAATACATATTTCCTTCACATGCACATACAGATAAAACCAATCTTACCATGCATGTGAAACATCTCCAGTTAAATAAAACACGGACAAGAAATTTAATTTAACTGATTCCATCTGTGTGTGTGTATGTGTATGTGTGCGTGTGTGTGTGTGCGTGTGTATGTGTGCGTGTGTGTGCGTGCGCGCATGCGTGTGTGAGTCATCTTCTGTCCACGAGTGTCCAAAGCATCTCTCAGTGGAAATAGGGGCCACACATGTTGTGCAATATGAGGTCAAATACATTTGGGAATAAACAAAAGACCTCCTTCAGGTTTGGAGGCAGGTGGCATATTTCAGGAACCACCATTAAGTTTATGTTCCTAGTAGGATTTTTAGACACTCAAGGGTTTTAGGGGAATATACTTTTCCTAGAATACTAAACACAAATGGGTGGTACTTTGAAGCTGGTTGAAATCAGAGCCCGTCCAATAGTTTTGCTTTGGAGGGTATAAATAGGTTTGGACTCTTTTATTTATTTCATTTGATGCAAACTTCTCAATTTCAGAGTGAAATAAAAAGATGAAATGATAGAGCAAAAATAAAAGGTTTGGTTAAAAATATATTCAGGGGTCGGAAGACCCAGAATTCCTAACTGTTCTATTCGCAGCCTTACAGGAAGTGGGACAATGAGGGCTACTGGAAAACCAGAGGACAGGAAGACAAGCAACGATTACATCATAAACTTTTTAAGGAGTCCAATATTGCACCCTGTGTAAATGATGTGTGCATGTGTGTGTGTATCCAATACCTGCTGTATTGAGTTCCAAGCCCAGGAAGGAGCGTGATCTGGTTACATAGAGAGATGACTTCATCCTGATTCCCTTTTCCCTGCCCCCCTTCCTGCCCCCCCCCCCCCCCATCTGCCACACCCCACCCCCATCCCTGCTATCCCAGCACCACCCATGGCAGCATGACAGCACGTCTTTGGAGAGAATTAGCTGTCAATGCGACCCCCTAATTCCCGACAGACAGTGGGGTAATTTAATCAGCCAGCTATAGCCTGAAGCAGAGCCCTATCGTGCTCAAACACACACATACAGACAGAATCAAAGCATAAAGCACAAGTTATTCACAATGTTGCATTGAAGAATTTAACAGTAATTTAGTGGAAAAAGAAGTGGATGAGCTCTGTTGTTATAGCTTCATTTTTAGATCTGAAAAAAATATGTACATTGTGGTTGTATTTTGTATTTTTGTCTATTGAGATCAAGAAAAAGGGTAAAAATGTACAAACGTCATCAAATTAAGGGAATTAACATGAAATGAAGTCGTGCAAGCACGGTTTAACGACAGGTTGAGGTGAGGAACTTTTAGCGATACATTACTTTTATATCTCAGTTACTGTTTGTTGTTATTAGCTATTGAGCTCCGTTGGGACAGACTTTTTCAACTGGATTAAACTGAACAAAGCCTAATCCTAATTAGAACAGATTTAAAAAAACAGATCACTATAATACATGGATTATTCAGACTCCCCCCTGCCTCAAGACATCCTTATGTTTGCGTGTGAAAACCACTCTAGTTTTTTCTGGGGAGACTGGGAAATTAAATCAGGATTCTACTAAGTTCAATATGCAAAGGTACACACACACACACACACACACACACACACACACACACACACACACACACACATACACACTCAGTGATAGGTAGCAGAGTAACTACAGTGAACAAAAGCCCAGCTGTCACTCCAGAGTCTTAACAGTCATGTATCACTTACAGGAGGTGAGCTTGGCTTGATGCTGTGGAGTCATCAGCAGCTATACTCATCTACTGTAAACTCGACAAAAAACAATAAACAGGCAAATATCAGCGTCAGGAGATGACAATTATTTAGTATTATTAACAAAACACATAAACCGTGCTGCCCTTTTAATTCTTAACTTTTCAATCTGAGTCTGAATCTTAATATTCGCAGCTAAATTTGACATAGAACTAATGTATTTTAAAAATGTTTCATGTGCAGTGAAATGGAATCTATCAAACATAATATTCATGTTATGCTTTCATTAAGTGTTCGGCTTCTATAGCGAAAATACACATAATCTCGAATTTAAGGTCCTAAAACCAGTTAATTGATAAAAAGGTAGCCACTGTCTCTAGGCACCATCACATAGCTCATTCAGATATTAGAGGAAATAATACAATAAAATAAAGAGTACCATTATTTAAATGTATTTCATTGCATACTGCATTTGATAATGCTGTTCAGTTGATAAAAAGTCACGTTCTAAACACTTATTTAAAGATGTAAAACAACAACAATAGCTGACAAAAATAAAAAAATAAAAAATCTGTGTAGCCACACATTATTGTTTATAATGCACGTGGAGAATCCTCATGGAGCAGCATCACCAGTTGATAAAAAGTCACCTTCTAAACACTTATTTAAAGATGTAGAACAACAACAATAGCTGACAAAAATCTAAAAATTAAAAATCTGTGTCGCCACACATTATTGTTTATAATGCACGTGGAGAATCCTCGTGTTGCAGCATCACCAGTTGATAAAAAGTCACGTTTTAAACACTTATTTAAAGTGGTAAAACCACATTAGCTGACAAAAATCTAAAAATTAAACAGCTGTGTAGCCACACATTATTGTTTATAATGCACGTGGAGAATCCTCGTGTAGCAGCATCAGCAGGAGTGCACTTGCAGGAGGACGGAACCTCTGACTGTTGTGTTACTTAAAACGACCAGGCGGTGGGAGTAAACAACCATTTAATGAGACCAACCACAGAAGCCGAGGAGCGCGTCATGGAGGCTCAACAAGGCGGTGTCGGCCCCGATGTGAAGAAGAAACCGCCCTCTTAAAGCCCGCCTCTGCTCGCACCTGATTGGCTGCCCTCCTTTACCGCGAGGGAGCTCTCGTTCCGATTGGATAACGTCCCTGTCCCTCCGATGTGACAGACGCCAAACGGCTAGCTGTTTCGAAAATGATACTGCGGCTCGTGTTTGAGTTTCGAATTCGAGAGGCGGACGAATACAAAAACGTAAGCAAAACGAGAATTAGATTATAAATAATCTCCCGGGTTGGACCGTTGAACGCGACGAGGCGGAGGCGGAAGGAGCTGACGGTGAGTGCTGCACGCGGCGACGTGTTTCTGGAGAGGCCTGTGCTGTCACACGACAACAACAACAACAACAACAGAGTCGGTTCTGCTGCGTTGTCCTCGGACTCTTGACGCCTCTCTGCTAATTTACAGTTTCAAACAACCTGCAGCTGGGGATGTTGAGTGAATGCCGGAGCGGGAGAGGACGCACTGCACTGCAATGGAGGTAAGCTCCTTCCTGACCCTGACGTGAGCTCCATCGCTCTGCTTTGAGACAGTGTGCAGGTGAGAAGCGTCCCCAGGTAAAAGACCAGTTCACTCATGATGTAACCCTCCTGTTACCTTCAAATGTAATAACATCTTTTACCCAGCAATTAAAACCTCCAGAAAATGATTAGAATTGATATTGTTTCCCAAGTTTAAGTGTCAGGTACTTTGTGTGTTTGTTGACTACCTAAATAGCCTTTTAAATAAATAAAAAAGTTGATATTTCTTATATGTTTTACCCAGTGAAAAACAGCCTGGGGTCAAATTTACCCCAAAGAACACCGATATGTACAAGTTGTGTTCAGGACATTGAAAACATATCATGTGAATTTTAGGTTTTTCCAGTTGTCCCCAATAAATTAGGAAAAGTCATGAAATATGAAGCAAAAAACATGACGTCAATCATTTTTTAGAGATGTTAAACATTGAATGGGGTCAAATTGACCCCAAAGGTAGTAGGAGGGTTAATGTTTCTCTTCCCACCCCCAGGAAAGACTCACTTGCATATCTTTTTTTTTTTAATATATATTTTATTAGTGTTAAATATCTCACATACACATATTTCAATTTTTCTGATTCTATGTATAGAGAGAAGTAAAAAAACAAACTCATATACAAATAAAGAAACAAAAACAATACCATAGGGAGAAATCATTTTCCATAGAGTAAAGAAATCCAGTCAGGCCATTTATCTGTGCTAACTTGCATATCTAACGAGGGTCCTTGGTTTGTAGTGTAACCACTAGGTTTAAGAACAATCACCACCCCATACGATGTTGTGATTACAGTTGCATAAGCCAAAATGAGATGCTTCTTGAGAAATATTAAGTCGCCTTTTAAGTCATGAGTGTTGTACTTGTGTTCTGCTGGGTGCCATTGTGTTGTCATCATTGCATTTTAAAAGTTGTTTGCACTCAAAACCATGTAATCTTGGTCTTGAGTCAATGCCATCATAATAAGAAAGAGTCTTTTGTGAACCTGGGTGGTGTTGGGGTTAGGGTTAGGTCAGTGTTCCTGACATGCAGGTGCAACACAAAGAGCTGTCCCACACTACACACACACTACATATTCATTTCATTTGAACCGCAGAGAACGGTCTTTGAACATCGTCATTGAATATTTCCATCAGTCACAATGTACGATGCCAATGGGGCACATTTTATGTCTGCCCCCTCCAAATGTAGTCTTGTGTGCCGATAGTTCAGTTGCCTCTGTAAGAGGCCCTTTAATCAGGGTTTTGAAGCCCTTACTCAGCTAAACTCAAAGCTCCAGGTTGAATGATCCTGAACCTCCGATTTCCCCTCAGAAGGATCAGTTAGTGTTTTCCTAAAAGGATTCATATTAAATAGTGAATAAAACAGTCCAAAACCAAGGCAGATGTTGATGGAAGTGTGAAATGAGTTGATTATTAACATATCATGTGATGTGTAGAACATTCCCCAGTGGCCTATTTCACTCTTCTTTTTTCCCCTCCTCCTCCTCGCTAACCGCTCATACGTGTATCTCCGTCGTTCTTGCCCCTCCCTCCTCTCTCCCTGCAGTTCTCCGTGTGTTCGTCTGTAGCGGTGGGCTCGGCTACCTGGCGACGCTGAAGCCGCCGCCGCCGCGATGGAGCACTTTGACACCGAGTACCAGCGCCTGGAGGCGTCCTACAGCGACTCCCCGCCTGGAGAAGAGAACCTGTTGATGCACGTGCCTGAGGGAGCCAAATGTACGACGCGCACGACATGAACTTATCGCACACAGAAAAACACCATCCTCTTCTGCTTTGGAAGGGATGCCTAACACTTTGTTTTCTAATTGTGTGACACGTATTCGTTTGCAGCCCAATGGCACCACATAGAAAACCTGGACTTGTTCTTCCAGAGAATATCCTTTTCACGGATGAGGCATGTATTCCTGACGTGTTTGGTCCCGAGCGTCCCTGATGCATGAAGTGTGCTTCTTTGAGTTTGAGTTTATTTCGATCAGCAAAATATACAACAATCAGATTTCAACAAAAGAAGAAAGTGGCTGACCGAAAGGGTCGAGGCTGAAGCTGTCGAGCTTATAAGAGCCCTAACCGATGATTTCTCCAAAAAACATATTTCATATACATACACATATATACACATATACATACATACACATATATACACATACATACACATATATACATACACATATATACACGGACATACATACACATATATACACGGACATACATACACATATATACACAGACATACATACACATATACATACACATATATACACATACATACACATATACACTACCGTTCAAAAGTTTGGGGTCATCCAGACAATTTCGTGTCTTCCATGACAACTCACACTTTTATTTATCAAATGAATTGAACATTTCATAGAACATATAGTCAAGACATTGACAAGGTTAGAAATAATGATTAATATTTGAAGTATTAATTTTGTTCTTCAAACTTCAAGCTCAAAGGAAGGCCAGTTGTAAAGCTTATATCACCAGCATAACTGTTTTCAGCTGTGCTAACATAATTGCACGAGGGTTTTCTAATCAGACATTAGTCTTCTAAGGCGATTAGCAAACACAATGTACCATTAGAACACTGGAGTGATAGTTGATGGAAATGGGCCTCTATACACCTATGGAGATATTTCATTAGAAACCAGATGTTTCCACCTAGAATAGTCATTTACCACATTAACAATGTATAGTGTGTATTTTTGATTAATGTTATCTTTATTGAAAAAACTGCTTTTCTTTGAAAAATAAAGACATTTCTCAGTGACCCCAAACTTTTGAACGGTAGTGTATACACGGACATACATACACATATATACACAGATATACACATATATACACAGACATACATATATATACACAGACATACATACACACATGCATATATACATCAAACAAAACACACAAACCAGAATTTCTAGAACTAGTCCCCGTTAACCGTTACTTATGATGCTTCATCGATGCTGTTACGTCTATACTTCTCCAGAGTCATGTCTTTAAATGTTTTCTTAAATATCACCAGATTTTTACTTTCTTTGATGTCATCAGTTAAAATATTCCACTGTACCCGACTGGTTTGATATAGCACCTGCTCAACATCCCGCTTTTTGGTTTTTATTTTTAATTTATTCATCTGGTTGATAAACATGTTTTTTGTGTTCTTTGATTTTGCACCGTGAAAGTTTTAATACAAGCAGGGTTGCTAACCTCTGATACGTTTACAATATTCCTGAACATCCATTACGTCTATAATCTGCACCAGAAGAATGGATTCACCTGTATGCTGCTGGGAGAGATCTTTGAGCTGGTGTGAGTATCCAACCGTCAGTTTGTTTTGAGAGATTCTTTGTATACAGCAGAGCTTGATGTGCCGTGTTCTCTCTTCTCTCTTCCTCCGTGCAGTCAATTGCTGTTTGTGGTTGGCTTCACAGTCTTCCTCGCTAACTGCGTGGACTACGACATACTCTTTGCCAACAAGTTTGCAAATCACACGGATTCATCGAAAGTCACCTTGCCCGATGCCTTCCTCCCGGTGGATGTCTGCAGTGCCCGGTGAGTGGGACGCCGTATTTCGTTAATTATTATTTCTTCTGCAAAGACGCTACGTGTGAAGCTGAGGAGAGGTGTGATGATTGTGTCTGTGAGATAGATAACAATCAACACTCAAACGTGAATGATTAAGACTCTTAAGGTGCGTTCACACCAAAAGCAAAACTATTTTTCGTGTCGCCCAAAACGCGTGAGTTTACTCGCTCGACCGTTCGCCGTGTTCTCGCCATGAGCGTCGAGACGCTCCGCGAGGGGCGGGGCTTATCTCTGTGTCTCGTCTCCGTAAAGACCGTTATCATCTCCTCCATCCACCAGAATAACTCACCACTAGTTCTGCTTTATACTTGTTGTGGACGTCCCACACACTGACGCCCTCGTGTTTGGGTTGATGACATCACCCGTAGGCTCACTCAGCTCGGTCACTTTCACCGATGAAGTCACCGTTACGTCTGGAAGACTTCCGCTTCCAGCTACGAGAGAGAACTCAAGAGCCGATTGGCCCGAGTTGCGAGATGACGCCTCAAAGTTGAAATATTTAAACTCGGGGCGAAAATTGCGCCGCTGAAAACGCGTCGACCACATCACGCCGCCCGGGAAAATATCGCGTCTGTACGTTGACTTCTCATGGGATTCGGTCACGCGAAAAAATAGTTTCGCTTTTGGTGTGAACGCGCCTTAAGTATGTCTGGAGAACATGAAGTCGTTGGACTATACATCTTTGAATTATAAAAGTGAATATCCTCTCTCGTAGGATCCGAGAAAATGTGTTTGTGATCTTCGTGTTGATCATCTCCGGGGTGTTTTGGCTCCATCGCCTCGTCAAATTCATCTACAACGTCTGCTGCTACTGGGAGATACGATCCTTCTACATCAGTGCACTCAAGATGACCATGGTGAGGCAGAGAAAGACATTTGTTTTAGAGGGGTATTGAATATTTTATTTTGTGGCGTAATATAAATCCATTGTACCAACTGACCTTTAAGGAGCTTTTTCCTTCTTCTTTTTTCAGTCAGAACTTCCCTATGCAACATGGCAGGAGGTTCAGGCCAGGATCGTGGAGATCCAGAAGGAGCACCAGATCTGCATCCATAAAAAAGAGCTGTCGGAGCTCGACATTTACCACCGCATCCTCCGCTTTAAAAACTACATGGTTGGTCCGTTTGTGACGACGTCCCAATACCACGGCTTGGTTTCTGAATCTGATGCAGCTTCTTGCAAACATAACCAAACAGTGTGACCTCAAACCAAAACCTTCTTCCTGCACTTCTCAAGGTTGCCATGGTGAATAAATCACTCCTTCCTGTGCGATTTCGACTTCCTGCCCTCGGGGAGTCTGTGTTCTACACCCGGGGTCTCAAATACAACTTTGAGCTCATCTTCTTTTGGGGGCCAGGTGCGTCCACGTTGGTGAAGAGATTCATTTTACATGTACAGCCTGTGTTCGCCCGTCTTCGTTTGGTGTCGTGATCCGGTGAAATGAACCATTTGCATGCACACGCTCATCCATTTGCCTTTTTGTTCAGGTTAAGAATTGCAAATGAGAATGATTTGTCCTTCCCCTGGTTGCTCTGCAGGCTCTCTGTTTGAGAACGAGTGGAGCCTGAAGTCAGAGTACAAGAGAGGAGGCAATAGGCTCGAGCTGGCAGACAAGCTGGCGTCCCGCATCTTGTGGATTGGGATTGCCAATCTGCTGCTGTGCCCAGTCATTCTGGTGTGGCAGATTCTCTACGCCTTCTTTAGTTACACAGAGGTAACACACACACACACACACACACACCGTATTCTTGTTCCCTTCTCATTCAGTGCTCCAGACAATAGTTTGTTGTGTGTGGCTAGGTGATCAAGCGAGAGCCCGGTTCTCTGGGAGCGAGATGCTGGTCTCTGTATGGTCGATGTTACCTGCGGCACTTTAACGAGTTGGACCATGAGCTCATGTCCCGCCTCAGCAAAGGATACAAGGTCAGACGAGATCCTAGCTTATCTCCTCCATCAGTTGATGCTACTTGGTTGCTTGTCCTCTGATACCTTTTTGTTTTGTTTTAATAAATGCAAAAAAGATGTCTCGACGTGGAAGTGCAGAACATCACTGAATATCATGGTTTTGTTTTAATATCATGCTCTTAATGTTGTAACTTGTTTTGATTGCACCTGACATGTATATTTTTCCACGTAACATCAATATTATTTTCATCAACAAGCACGTATCATTACTACTACAGATGAAAAATAGCCTCTTGGCTAACTCTGGCACATTTACTGAAATGTTTTTATCAATGTGCACTGTCCCTTATTAAATAAACCATTAAAAAAATAAATCCTGTCTTCAAAGTAAAAGCACTTTCTGTTTCCATGCTCTTCACAATAAAAGTCAAACATGCAATCAAAACAAGTTACAACACTTAATACTTATACTGGTGCCTCTCATTAACTGTGGAGTTAATAATGAAATCTGCTTCTTCACTTTCTCTCAGGCTGCATCCAAGTATATGAACTGTTTCCTCTCACCGCTGCTGACCGTGGTCGCCAAAAATGTAGCCTTTTTTGCCGGTTCTCTTCTGGCTGTCCTCATCGCCCTGACCATCTATGACGAGGATGTTCTCGCAGTGGAACATGTTCTCTCATCCATCACACTTCTCGGAGTGTGTATCACAGTCTGCAGGTGAAGAGGACCAACGTCACAGTTTTTTCTGTTTTTCTGATCAAACAAAGGAGGAGAAAAAAACGTGCAGAATCGATTTCATTATTATATTCAACCAAATCGTTTCATAAACACACAGATGAATCAAGTAGAGGGTGGGGAGATGGCAGCGCAGCCTGCAGCAGCTACTACAATAGTTAAAACGTATATCATATCTTACCTGTGAGTTATTACCACCGCCACTATAAAACTAATATGAAAGGACAAACATCAGAATCAGAATATAAGACCCGAATCTTCCACTGCATGGGATGTTTGGGCCTTTAACCATGATCCATGTCTTTATTACCCTTTTTAAATCCACCCAGACCTGTAATCCATTTAATGCTCTCCTGCAGCTTATTCTGCTCTATAACGGATGAGTATAAGAGGGTTTCCTTCCTTAAGTAGCTCTTGATTGAAATAATTTGATCTTTGGAAACATCCCCATGAATTGACTTGTGAAAAGAAAATCCGGTCCTGTCTGTATAATTTTATTTCGTACATTTAACAATCCGAGATAATCAAGAATCCATCTGAAAGTTCACAGGTATATTCTAAACTATAGGATTATTTAGACAGCACATTTCCACAAAATAGTTTTTAAAAATCCAGCGATTTTAAATTTCTTAGTTGTAAGACTTACATTTGTTTCCACCACCTCTGTGTTTCTGTTTCTTCAGATCATTTATCCCAGATAAGCACATGGTGTTTTGTCCTGAGCAGCTGTTGAGGGTTATCCTGGCTCATATCCACTACATGCCTGACCACTGGCAGGGCAATGCACATCGATATGAGACTCGTGACCAGTTCTCCCAGCTCTTCCAGTACAAAGCAGTGAGTATGGCTACTACAACTGGGAATAAATATCAAGAGTAATTACAAGGGAAGTAACAACGAAACTGTATTTCATTCATGGTAGACATTTTATATGTCATAGCATGAAAAATATTGGGTGTAATTAATTAACTGGTGTGTAAACTGACTCATGAATGCATTCAAGCCATCATTCATGTTATTACTTATTACTGTGCCTCTTTTACTAAAACAACTCAAAATGCCTGCTGTGAAAAAAGACTTATAGTTATTTGGTAAAATCCTCTCTGGACATCTATTTCTATACCTGCTTTTTTATTTTTTGAGAGGATATTATCTGAGCTTTACCATCAGCTTGACACATTATTTGCATTCATATCTAGAGAGTAAAACTATAAAGATTTCTGTTGTTGGTTCTTAAGAAAGGATTTGAGAATTCTGAGAAGCACCTTGTAGCTACTTGTTTGTTTTGATCCACTCTAAACTCTTAGATTGTCCCAGCTTGTGGCATTTTTAACCTTAAACCATGAAGTCTGTGTCTCAAGATGTCAATCAAAATCAGAATCAGAATGTTACATAACACTCAACTTATGAATCTGCGGTTCAGCATACCGTTGATGTGAATGCTAAACCCTTCTCGGCTTCCTGAGTACAGTGTCAAGCTTTCCCTTCTGTTTTCCTCAAGGTGTTTATTCTAGAGGAGCTAATAAGTCCAGTGGTGACGCCCATCATCCTAATCTTCTGCCTGAGAAGGAAGTCTCTGGAGATCATTGATTTCTTCAGGAACTTCACTGTGGAGGTGATCGGGGTAGGAGACATGTGTTCCTTCGCCCAGATGGACATCAGGCAGCATGGACACCCTGCGGTGAGGGACGGACACACAGACACACACTGACGAAGACGCACTTGAAAATACCTCAACGACTCATCCGTGTGACGTGCATTAGATTGTATATCTGTGGGTTTACCCTCGCTCCTCCCTCTGTAGTGGATGTCGGCGGGAAAGACGGAGGCGTCTATCTACCAGCAGGCAGAGGACGGGAAGACCGAGTTGTCTTTGATGCACTTTGCCATCACCAACCCTCAGTGGCAGCCTCCCCAGGAGACCACACACTTCATCAGCCAGCTGAAAGAGCGAGTTCACAGGGAGGCCACTTCTGACACACATCCACTCTCACTGTCCGAGTCAGAGGTAGAGTGATAAAACAACTCTCATGCTTAAGTATTACGCTGGTTCTGAGTTAAATTTCATCATCAGAGAGATGGCAGATTTTTATTTTCTCTCTGTTGTCTCTTGCCCTTTCTCTCTTTGCAGCCAAGGAGCCTCATTGCAAACCTGTTGGTGGGTCCCTCCACACTGACCTCCATTCATTTCAGCGGAGATAACTCTTTGGCCAATCATGGAGCAGCTGGCTCAGATGGGGCATCTGCTTTACGCTCCCTCTCCCCAATCAGCAGTAGTCTTCACCTGAGAGGCAGCTTAAGTGCAGCTCACAGGGCTTCGGACCACACGTCGAACATGAGCAAAGCAATGGCTGGCTCGGGGTGAGGACGCTCCCCTTCTGAATCATTGAGGTTACATCTTTCTGATTAACTGAGCGGCCGGAGGCTATCTCACAGTTCAAAGGGCAAAATCTAAACGAGCTACATCATTATAACCTAGTTTAAACCTTAATTTATAACAAGTACTCTTCTATACTCGTTGTCATCTTGTCATCCTTATCACCTCCTCTTCATGTCCACGATTTCTCCTCATTTTTGCATTCTCTTTCCATAGAACGGATGCCCGGACTGTAAGCTCAGGCAGCAGTGTATGGGAGGGTCAACTCACCAGTTTGGTCCTGTCCGAGTACGCCTCCACTGAGATGAGCATCCATGCGCTTTACATGCACGAGGTATGTGTGGGTGAGCAAGTGTGGGAACAGAGTAGAGGACATCTGTAGGGTGCACACAACTGAATGTAGTTTATTTTGACACATTTGAATCCTTATCCTGAATAACTGACAAGTCCTCTCCATCTTTGGTCCGACCCATTCTTCCTCCTATCTATTTTCTTCCCTGTAGCTGCACAAGCAGCAGTCCCGTGGCGAGCTATCCCGCCACACATGGCACAGGCAAGAGAGCGACGAAAGCAGTGACGGCTTCCCTGATGAAGTGAGGAGCGAGCCCAACCCTCACTCCAGACATTTCCCTCGCTCGCACACTTTCCCCACCACAGTTCCCAGTCCCGGTGCCATTCCCACTTCAGCTTCTGCCATCTGCAGTACCACCTTGGGCCAAGAGGGGGCGGCATCACACAGCAGCGGCCAGCAGCGTTATGGTGGATCCACCACAGGTACACATATCTTTTTGACTATCTCCATTTTACTCACCACATGCTTTTTAATGTCTTTATTTCCTTCGCATTGAAAATGCGGAAGGTTATGTTTTGATCGCTGTGTATTTATTTATTTATTAGTATGCGTGTTACTCGCATAACTCAAAAAGTACTTATCCGAATCGCATGAAATTTGGTGGGATGATTGGTTATTATCAGGGGACCATTTGATTAGATTTTGGGATCGATCGGGTCAAAGTCAAGGTCATGAAAAGGTCAAAATCTTCTTTTTACCATACCATTACTTTTGTCAATTTCTATCCAATTGGCATGCAACTAATGCCAAAATGTTCATAATTCAATGTCCAATCTTGTGATATGCGAAGGTATGCGCTCTACCGAGTGCCCGTTCTAGTTTTTAAATGTAACGATTTAAAAAAATGTTGTTGCACTCATGACATCTTTGCCACGCAAGAAGCCCAACATCCACACAGTCTTCTTGAGAGTTGAACTTATTTTTCTGATATTGCCACAACAGTTCTGCACAGAAGCGAATGTGCTATTCCCCTCAGGATGCAATCGTGGCGCTTTTAACGCTGCTGTCTGCGTCCTTCTGTTTTCCAGACTCTTCCGGTGCAGGGGTTAAAGTAGTGAGGTCAGCCCGTGGCGTGCCCATGGGAGGCTGGGCAGAGGAGGGTCAGGCAGCACCACGACGCCCTGACACACTCCCAGAGGAGAGCTCAGAGGATGATATGCCTCCTCACATACACAAGGTGAATGCTGTTTGTGTGTGATTGGATGGGTTATGGTAATTTGCCTGATGGCACTGCAAGTAAACTAACATTTCCATTTTCTCCTTCTCTCACTTTAGATGACATAACCAGGCTATTTGAATAAGTATCAGTGTCCCACAACTCCACAGATATCCAGACACATCTTCGAACCTTCACCGAAACCTTTTTCCAGAACTTCCCATCGGATCTGACACAGATGGAGATGGACAAGAGCGGTGTACCATGATACCTACAAACACTGAACCAGTGAACTCACCTGATCAAGTTACGACTGATGCCACCACCAACCATTCAAAAATACTGTATGACTTACTACATGCCAAAACAGGCAAATAGGGTAAATATCAGATCAGAAGAGGATCAAGTTATTTCTAATAGCCTATTGATACCATCAGATTACTACACACTCTTTTATAATGTCAAAAGATTACAAAATGAAAGTGCATGTATTACTGGGATGTAAACAACATAAGGCCACTGTAGAAACATACATACCAATTTGCTCACAATGTGATCCTAATTGTGCTATCTGTATTTTTCCCTCTTTTATAAATCAGATGATGTGAAAGGGAAATTTTAAGAATGTATGGTGTCTCTCTAACAATAACAGCATGCAAGACAATGACTTTCATGGTGTGAATCTGTTATTGTACCAGCAGCAGGTGGCTATGTGTTCTACCCAGTGCTCTCAAAACATATGAAGGCCTCTAATAGATCAAACTCACCTGATTTATATTTTATAATAGGATTTAACCCTGATAGATTCATTTTGCACATATTTACGGACACTCTGCATTGTGTAAATACATAATATCAGGTTATGTCATGCAACAATCATTCAACTTAATTAGTTGTACACAATTAAAATGCCAACATGTTGTGATGTGTAGCCAGACGTGCTGCACGCAAACACTTTCTAATCTGATTCAACCCCGATTTTTATTGTGTAACATTCATTAATTTTCAACAGACTTGCGACAGGGCGCAGCAAAAAGACAAGACTATTTTAAGCATGTATATTGACTTCTGTGCCATACAAAATACCCTCGAGCACAAGTGCATGACCATCATCAACAGATTCTTCTAAGAAGTTGGAACTCATCCTCCAAGAAGACTGACCATCCTCCACATGGTAATTCACAGCATGACTTTCCCCTGGTCTCCTGCCATTCAGCCACGATTCTTGAAAAGAAGATATATGCACTTTAATAATCTGTTAATGGAGAGGGTGTCTCTTAACTTGGATTATTTGTATGTGTATATTTTTGTATGTATGTATATTTTATTTATCAAAGGGATGTGCCATAATGATAGACCGTTGTGAATAAAGGTTTGGTTTTCTGTTGTACACTTGGATGGGGGTAAAGAAGCACTGTCACACTTCTACCTTCATATGGCCACAGGGAGGGACGCATTGCTTCAGTGCTCTAATGTTAAATTCATGATTGTGCTTTTATTTTGTAACGCGTCTTGTCAAATATAATTTTGTACAGCTGTAATTTCCTCCATTAAAGACAAGGCAATGGTGCAATGATTGTGTGTGTAGACTGAAAAAACAACTGTCAAGACAAAATGACACGGATAGGGACTTTAATAAATATGCATCCTTTTTGTTCCCTAGCTTTCACTTTTTTCGTTAGCTTCGCCTAAATTAGCATCCGGCGGTTAATCAGAGGACTGAGTCGCTATAGACCAGGGGTGTCCAAAGTCCGGCCCGCGGGCCAATGGCGGCCCGCGGTCAGATTTCATACGGCCCGCGACATCGGTCATATAATGTGTTATTTGTGGCCCGCCAGATCTGTCAGAATAAATAAATCATAAAAACTTGAAAGACGTAATTCCTCCTTTCTAATGTATCTGGCTCTGCATCCGTGGCGTGAACCCTTCTCGAAACCTATTTGCCATGGCGATGGCAAAAAAAAGGAGAAACGTTGACAGTGACGGCCGCCGCTTTCAGGAGCGGTGGGAATTACGAGTGTTTCCCCTACCATGAGAACAGGGTGGGGGTCCGCCCCACTGACATGTTCTCTATAGCGCCAGATTACAACATAAGTAATGTCAGGTTGTTTTATTCAACTAAACGGTCGTATATTATTGATCGTATCGACACAGCGGCATGTCATTTCTGTCTCTACGTGGTGGCGTTCACACTTCTCCTGGCTCTCGGTATCGCAGCGGAGCTCCGCCCCCATGCGCACAGACAGGTGCGCACATACAGGTGAGCACGCTCCAACCAGCCGGCAGAGAGCGTCCAATATGTCGCGGGAACAGCAAACCGACACCTCTGCGTTCCCACGGTGGTGAAGACACGTCGTCTCAGAGTCGCTCTCTGCTCCGGGTTCAAGAGCAGAGACGAGGTGGGCGCGAGGGGAAATGCAGATTCTTTTGTTTCAAGATCTTGTTTGAGAACTTCACATATTACAAACTACACGGACATAAAACTAAGTCATTCATAAATAAAGAGCGAAATGCCTGTCCCCGACTTTCGTGTAAATGTGTACGTTACGACGTTAACCGGTTACGCTGCGCATGCGCGACAGACGAGATTCTTGGAGACTTGCCAGGTGTTACCTCTCAGCGTTCCAGCTGTTGCCCTTCAAAACAAGAGCTCAACATTGAGCTTTATGGAGAGTGGCCGTATCAAGCCTGCAACCCCGTTTTAAAAAGAGGTGTAGTGGAAAGCCCATTTTATCACACATAGAAAAAAACGTAATGACTCAGACATATCTGCACTTGTTTTGTTTTTCAAAGGTTGCGCGTTATTGTTATTTTGAAAAGATATGCAGTGTCACTAACACTCAGTAAACTCTTTATGCCCAAATATTTGATCTTATTTTGTTTAATTTTTCATAGGTTGCACTTTATTGATATTATCTTGAAAAGGTATTCAGTGCAAAACAGGTTAATTGCAACGTTATGTAACTCATAGAAATGTAAGGTATTCTATATACAGCGTTTTCATTGTTATCTGACTGAATGAAAGGCAGACTTGGTTATATTATATGTGGTTACATTGTCATTTAAAAAATAAAAGTAATTGTGACAGTAAAAATAAATTGTTTTATAACAGTGTATTTTCATGTAACTTTTGTGGTTTAAAAAATGTCTAAAGGAACTATTGGCCCCCGGGCATCTTTACTTTATCACAATTGGCCCTAGCTGCAAAAAGTTTGGACACCACTGCTATAGACTGTTCGCTGTAAGACATGTAAGACATGTAAGCTATGTAAAGAATGCGATTCGAATAACTTGAGTTTTACACTGGACTATGTTTTTATAACCATCAAACGACAGAGGTTGTCGAAGCCTGGATAGCTCAGTCGGTAGAGCATCAGACTTTTAATCTGAGGGTCCAGGGTTCAAGTCCCTGTTCGGGCGATAGTTTTTCTCTTTTCCTCCTGCGTCCTATCTCCATTGAAGTATCTCTGCAGGTAGAGCATCCAGACTCCAGAGCATCGGACATTTATCGAGTCAAGGATTCAGATTACTTTTTTTTCCCTGGGTCCCTTCTCCAATTGCTCTAGGAAGGAACTCTCAACACTACAATTATTATGTTATACATATCATTTTAAACTAAACGTCACTTGATTTTACAATTGCTTTATTTACAGTTGATTGTTGGAATATCTCAAAGGTTTTGGTCGAGTTCTTTTGATGAATGTCTTGAACAAGGACTCCCGTTTATCATGGAGTGATAAAGTTATATGCTGCGTATAAATCCCCCCAAATATAACATAAATAGCCGGTAAACATACTTTTTAATGTTATTCTGTGGGATCGCGTCGTGGTGAGAAGCAAGCATGTCAAAAGTAGTTCACAATTATCTGCCATTCATACAGGATACATTTTGAAAATGTTCAAGGAAAAGCAACTTTTTCACGAGACATAATTCCATTATTCCACGTGCAATGTGATCCTATCTCCTCTTTTGTTCCTTTTATACTGTATATGTTTGACCAGTCTTATCCAGTCGTCCATGGTCTCTCTGCGGGGGACTCTCAAAGAGAAATCTGAGTCCTCTAAAGACACACACAAAAAAATGTACTGGTTGAAATACTAGACACAGCATACATGTGTGCTCTCACGAACCTTACGCGTGGAGTGGAGGGAGTGTGCAAGGGGCTGCTTCGTTGTGTACAGAGGGGAGCTGTCCTCCTGCTTGTCCTGTTAGGACAGATGATGCCTCTGGTGGCCATGTAGGGTGGCTGATGGGAGGCAGCTGTCGCGCTGCAGGGGTGGTACCATAGTAATGATGATGATGGACAGCACTTCCTCTGGGTTGAACATCTGGCCTTACAAAAATGGGGTTTCCCCGATAACTGTCCTGAAAATACAAATGTGGGACTTTTCTTGAGCGACAGAGATGACCATGTTGCAAAGGGTCAAAGGTGAGGCTTTGTGCTTTGTCTGTATCTGTCAGAGGGTGTGTGTGTGTTTGTGTGTACCTGCCCAAGATACGTCGTTTGAGGGGCACAGTAACAGGGCACTGGTGGCCACATAGGAGGCGTGTCTTTCAGCATCATATTGTGCATTATGAGCTGATGCATCTGGGCATTTTGCATCAGCATCAATTCCACCATGTCTAACAGAAAAATACACAGTTATGAATACAGTGAGATTTAAATAAGATAGTGTTCTGTTGGCTTTTGCATACCCTCTTTGATGCCGCCTGAGCATGGTGGAGGGTAGGGCTGTGGTGGGGGGATCTGAGTAATCAGTGGCAGCTGTTGTATGATGGTGGCAGGCTGCTGGGGAAGCTGCAAAGAGATAAAGGCAGGGGGAAATTATTGCATATTTAGCATATTTAATTTGCACTATTCTTACACCACTTTAACTCATTGCAAGTCAGTCTGGCAGAGTCAAACAAATATCACGTGAAAGGAAATACGGGGGTAAAAATAGAAGCGATGGAGGGGATTGGGAGGAGGAGAAGAGAATTAAATACACTTAAAAGATTGCATAGAAATGGCAGATCCGGGGATTGGGGTGTTTTTGAGATTAATGCAAAGGGTCTCACAGTCTGTTGAATGATGTGTGGAGGCTGAGGCGGGGCAGGAGGTGGAGGGACCAGAAAGGACAGAGCAGGAGTGGGCTGGTGGAGTCTGAAGAAATGCGACTTATGTGACCCTCCCCAGGTGTGAGGTCTGCTGAGGTCCTCTAATATGTGCTCATCCTAAACAAAACAATACCAAAGGCCAACAAAACACCAACAATTATACGCTTCACACAGTAACCAAACATTGGTGAATTAATTCAAGTTTTCTAGCCTTCATCTTATTTTCTGAATGTAACTGTGATATATGATATCAGTTAATAAATAAAAGTTTTCTAAAAAAGTATTCTATGAATACAAAGATGAATATTTAGTACAGACCCTGAGTCTTTTCAGCAGATCCTGCTTCCGCCTCAGTGCACAGTGCAGTTGATCTAGATGCCCATCATAAATCCCTTAACACACACAGTCAAGTTAACTCAGAGGCGTTCCCCATGTCTGCCTCCTCTACTTTCTCAAATATCTTGTGTTTTCATTTGATAACAGGTTAATTTGACCACTGAGTCTATTTTAAGAATGTTGTAATATATGTTTTACTTGCCATGGGAATTCATTATAGCATCAGCTAAATGTCTATAATGGATAATGTCAATGTTATACCTTCCACAATTGAACACTATTCAACACAAAGAAGTCTTCGTTATCTTACTTGCAGACTGGGTAGACTCTGCTCTATTGTGCATGTTGTGCTTTTCGTTTTCCAGTCTCTAGAAATGTAAAGAATATTTCAGATTCAAGTTTAGATTTTGAGATACAATTCTAGAGAAAAGACCCAAAAAAAGAATGTTGAGCTTTTTTTCTTGAGAATTCAAAATGATTAAAGTCAATTAAGATCAAGCAATGTCTTTCCACCTTAACAAATTAGTCTACAGCCTCTCACATACCTTCTCCAGCAGTTTGAGTTTGAGTCTTGTCATTTGATCAACCATAGACGGGCCATGCTTAAAGATTAAACAATTGTTATTGTAACATGTTCTGCATGCTGGAATGAACATGATTGCCTGAAATACGAGACAAACATACAATGCAAGCATTCGCTTTTAGTGTCTAATTTACCTGCAATCTTGGCATTTTGAGTCCCACAGACTTGGTGTACACCTGTTTGTTTGAGTCGAAACTAAAGCCATCCCGTGGTTTCCATGGGACACACCTGTTTACCACTCGCACTTTATTATGACCTGCGTTGGTTTCTATGCTGAGAAAGAGACGAGGGAGTGAGACATTTTTATATTAAATGTACTTGCTTAATTAATTAAAATCAAATTTGCAACCGATTGTACTTTATATATTTTTTAAAGACTATGGCTATGAAAAGCCCAGGCGAGCGGTACAGTCACGCAATGTATTATCAGATACATTATGCTTAGTTAGCTTATATTTAGCATGTATTTAAATTATAAACCTATACATAGTATATACTATAAATAACTGTAAATACTATACATATATAGTATTTATCGTATATATATATATATAGTATTTATAACAACTGTACGTGAATCTTTATCTTTATGTTTACTGAGTATAAGGAAATGTCTTGTCTTATCCGTTGTGCCTGTGCACTTTTATATGTTTCACCGTGGGAGAGTGGGAAACGTCCTATCGATTCCTTTGTATGTCTAACATGTGAAGAAATTGACAATAAAAGCTACTTACTTACTTACATAAAACAAGATCACAATTGCCATGGTTTGAATATATCTAATGTGAATGGTTGAAACTTTTTAACGTACTTCATTGCAACCACAGTTACGCTGTTCCATTTAAACTTATCCGCCAGCGGAGGACTCTGTACACTCACTTTCAAAACAAAGAAGTACGTGTTGGCGGTCGAGTTTGTATAAGTCTCTCCTGATTGGCTATAGCATCCGTCAATCCAAGAACCAGTGATTTCATTGGTCAACATGCTTCTAGTTTTTGAATGATGTTCCAGCTATTGGAATATATTTAAGCAAAGCGAACACCATTGGCTGAAGATGTGGAATTGAGTAATCTGATTGGTCCGTCTGTCCAGAGGAACTCGATAAGGGCGGGGTTTAGATAACTTGGCGGCCATATTGCATACTGTCTGTTGACAGTTGTGTCTCAAGGAAGCTCACAGATTTTGTTTTAGCCAACTTGTGCTACAAGTGAAGATCTGTTGTGCTTTAAAGTGGAATGAGGACGTACTTTCTATACTTTTAATGATTTCCTTTTAGCCTCGAGATGGATGACGATGAACGGCAGAGGAAACTCGAAGCTGGAAGAGCGAAGGTTTGTCGCTAACATTTAACTTACGCTAATACTGAATGCTAGCAGTTAACGACAGCCAACTCTTTTGTCATCGCTTCGTGTGTGTCCGCTGTTTACTACATTTACCTCAATCGTGATTCTACGTTTGATTTATCGTTGCTTAGATTCCATTTGCTCCTTAAACTACAAGTCACGTGTTCGTGGCTTTTTTTATTTGCCGCGCAGATGTCGCGGGTTGATTATTCGCTAAGGTTACACACAGCTAGCGATAATAATACTATTTATGGTAATAATATCTATTCACTTGGTTCATATACACTGGGAGTGCAGCAGCGATATAACGATGCACGTATCTACAAAGACGAGGGCAATAGTTCTTATCTGTAAAATAGTTTGAGGCAGTTTCAGCTTTCAAAACAATGAAATGACAATTCACAAGCCCAAGGTTAGTTGTTGGATGTTGACCATTCTCTTTTTTTTCTTTTAAGCCTCACACAGTCTAAAAAAAGAAGAAGATAGTAATAATAATAACTAGAATGGGCACTCGGTAAAGTGCATACCTTCGCATTTCACAAGATTGGGCATTGAATTATGAACATTTTGGCATTAGTTGCATGCCAATTGGACAAAAATGTATCGTGCTATGGTAAAAAAAAAAGATGTTGACCTTTCCATGACCTTGACCTTTGACCCGATTGATCCCAAAATCTAATCAAATGGTCCCCGGATAATAACCAATCATCCCACCAAATGTCATGCGATTCAAGAAGATTTTGACCTGTTCATGACCTTTGACCTTGAACTTTGACCCGATCAATCCCAAAATCTAATCAACTGGTCCCCGGATAATAACCAATCATCCCACCAAATTTCATACGATTCGGTTCAATACTTTTTTAGTTTTGCGAATAACACGCATATAAATAAATACACGGCGATCAAAACATAACCTTCCGCATTTTCAATGCAAAGGTAATAATAACTTTATTTATATAGCACCTTTTAAAAACAATGTTTACAAAGTGCTCCACAGAGTCAAAGCAAAACAAGTGGAATAGCAAGAAACCAATATTACATTTAAAAGTATATCTTAAAATAATAAAATAAAATGGAAAATTAAAAATTAATTAATTAAAAACCAGATAAAATTAAAAAC
Source organism: Pseudoliparis swirei (assembly GCF_029220125.1). Classification (NCBI taxonomy): domain Eukaryota; kingdom Metazoa; phylum Chordata; class Actinopteri; order Perciformes; family Liparidae; genus Pseudoliparis; species Pseudoliparis swirei. Next base: position 24,167,107 of record NC_079398.1, on the reverse strand, counting down.
GGGCAACTAAATTAGGGGAACCAAAGTTCTGCATAAAAAGGCCAGATCACTTAAAAGCTGTTCTATAAACATGGGTTTTAAGAAGTTACTGATTCTGCAGCCTTATCCCCTCCGGTAGTATAGTATTTAGTTTTATCTAAGTGACACTTACACGAGCAGAATGCGATTGTGTACTTAAGATATAGGGCTTTAGTTCTCCAGTCTATGAACTGCTTTGCTGTTTCCAAGAAAGAAAAAAGATAGCAGCTATATATATTATGAATGCACTAATACTTGAGAATGGCCTCCCCTTTATTGGCAACCAGGCCAGGTTCTCTGAACTAGATTTAAAACTAAGTTACTAACCTGTTCAGACTCATTGATTTTCATTTCTCTACTGAACCGCTTATATTCCTTATGACAGATATCCTCTAATTTGCCCAGAAGCCAGTCGGTAAGTATATAAACTGGTGCCTGGCAGAGACGTTTGGGGATTGTGGGTTAATGGACATTATGCCTTTGGGATTCAGGAATTCTTGCTTTTTGTTTTGATTCTCTTCGGTGTGCAATCAGCACTTTGTTGCTCTTCTATGCAACATGATTTGATTGCTGTCAGTTTTTGAGATTCAGGCCTTCTGCTTTTAACATACCGACTTGAAATACCGATTATCTAGTTTTTCATTTGCATTTTCCATGTCTAATGTAGTTGGCACCTTGCATTCACTGTCGTGCTGGTTCCAGGCCATCAGGTGGTGCAGTGAGCCCATGAGATTTGACAAGGTTCAACATGTTGAACTATTATCTCGCATGAATGGTGTTGCTATGGTAACACAGTGCTGTCAATTGCCTTTACTGTATTAGGTGCGACAAAAAAATCTGATTATTTGTTTTCTCTAAATGCAAAATACTGTAAGGGTGTCTGTTGACGTTGTTGTGAAGAAGAGACGCAGTAACAACCGATGTGGCCACAATGCGCTTCATCCAGCCGGTTAGTCAGACTCTCGGTAGCGCAGGAGTGGCCTTGGGTGACACAATGCTCATCTGGCCAATGTGTCTTTCTGAGATGTGATGTGTGGCAGGCGGAGGCGGTGAGCAGGGCGATGGAAGGACGTGGCCGGGGTTTAGGGTGTTCAGTGCTAATTGGAACGAAAGCAGATGAAAAATGTCAGGTGGGAAGAGGTTTTAAGTGTGCTGGAGTTGAGGGAGTGATTGTTCTCGCAAAGCTGTTGAAAGAGGCGCTTAATCGGAATGCAAAATTCAAAATGTGGTTTTACAACCAGGCGTGCGAGATGTCATCAGGATGAGTGTCGGCTCGCGTGCACACGGTGTTGTCGTCCACGTGCGTGTGACTCGTCGCACAAAGCAACAGGTAGATTTCCCGGTGATGAGCGATCTCCGTTTGAATCGAGCGTGCACGCCGACGCTGCTCGCCACACGCGGCGCCGCGTCTCCTCCTCTCCGTGAAGATGCATCTCCCAGTCTCCACCCTCTTCCCTCTGCCGAGACGCATACCGTGCAGAGTTTGTGGATCCCTCTGCGCTGCACCGGGGCAGGGAGATTCAGGATGAGAGGATCGGTCCAGTGTGCCGTTGCCTACAGACTGCAAGATCCACATCTGGACAGCAGAGCAACTCCTGACGAGAAAGAATTGAAAGGTCTGACCACCAGCCAGGAAGGACATTGATGATTTACTGTCAGTTATTGATGGAGGGATTCTCTGTCATAATGTGGACTGCTGTAATCTGATTTAAGGTGTTTAAAGAAGAGAGCCCGGCAGAGAGAGGGGGATGAAAAGAGGAATGTGTTGCAAAGAGAAACCGCCTGAGATGGATTTCTACCAAGTCACTCCTGCTGGAGTTCAAGCTAAATATTGTGGCTTGTTTAGCGTTGACATTTTTACACTGTGAATTAACTTTTTGGCTTCAAATTCTTGATTTTATATATGTTTGTTTCCCCTCTTGATTTTGGAGAGGACTTCGTGATCCTTAACAGAACTCTTGACACCCAGTTTCTTCGTCTCTTACTTTGACTTTTCTACACGCCAGAAAAGGAAAAGACGGACATGGATCTCTCGTTAAACAAATCTTTAAACGTGGTTCTGTTCCGTGCTGAGAAGCTGTCCAATGTGTGTCACTAAAATCTGCATTTCTCTTGGGTTTGATGGAGCTCTCTGGAGATTTGAGAATACTTAGCACCATCACCTCAGTTTAAACTTGGATACTTTGAGCAGTCTACTTTTGATATGACTTTGGGATTTCTTCTTGCTTCATTGGTCACTATCTTTTTGTTGTTGTGCTGCACAACTCTGACTCATCAAATGATGGGCTGCCAAATCCATTTCCTTTCCCATAGTGGGACTATCAACAACCTATTTTTACTTTGCATAATGATTTCATGCTTTTCCAACTGAGGAGCCACATCTGGGCTCCGGTTCCCTCTCGGCCGTGACCCCTGAGCGGCGCCATGCTGACGGCGTGGTGGTGCTCGGCGGTCCTGACCTGCGTGTCCGTCTACCTCTCGCTGTCCTTCCTCCGCAGCTTGCTATCTTCCGACGGCAGCGGGCGCAAGGCGACGGTGCGGGGGCGCCGAAAAAGACGCAGAAGAGGAAGGGCAAGGCTGTCTCGCAGAATGACGGAGCAGCGCAAGGCCGTCCCGTAGAACCGGCGCGTTCCTCAGCCAACGACACGGCGCTGAAGGAGGAGACCGACCGCGAGGTACATCGCAAACCGCGTCGAGACGATCAGTCGTGAATAAAAAACAGACTGAAGAAATCTGATTTATGTGCACCACTAATTAATAGCTGGTCATTTTTATTGCACAAATTGCTTTCAGATTCAATTTATTGTCATTGCAGAGGACAAATACTGAGACAACGACAAGTATTGAGCATCTGACCAGAGAGCAAAAGAGAAGCAGGAGTAAAGTGCAATGCAGTATGTGAATAAATACAATGCTGGACAATCTAGATAATATCAACAGAAACTGATATTGTTTTTTACTGCATCACTCAGGAAAGTTCATGGGTCAAACCGCCTGACCTCCGGTATTTGTCCATTTTAGTTTGCTCACTGTATGTTTTACCAAGTGGCCCGCGCCCCCTGCTCGGTTAACGTACGTTATAGAAATGGGTCACTAACCATTACGTTGCCTGTGGGGCATGTTGTCATAGCAACATGGTCAGGATTAACTGTCACACTATTTACTGCCTTTAAAAAAATTTAAAAAAGAAGGGAAGTTCACCCTGAACATTGGATTATGACGAATAAAACCTAATTCAAAGAGTATTTAATCCTTTAGGAACCCCAGAACCAACAACCGGAGGATCAGCCCCCCCCCACCCTGGAAAAAAGACCGTCGACTGTGAAAGATTTTAGAGACGCCGAACTAGTCGCACTTACTGGCAGAGAGCAGCTCAAGGTATACAGATTGTTTACACATTTACAGATGATATGTTTCTTATAATCTTATGCTCCGAATTATCATATTGGAAACTGGCTTCTGAACCTATTCTATAAATCCGTATTCCTGTTTACATGCCGTGGGGAAGTGGATTGAGATTTGTTGGCAGTAATTTGTCCCCTTTACCCAGAAGACATTTGGGAGGTTTCTTGTGATATTGCTGTGTGTATGATTTACGATGTGTGTGTGTGCTTTATGTCATCAGCAACCCATGGGAATGTAACTGTTTGCTCGTCTGCATGACTGCTACAATCTAAAAATACAGCATAGCATCTCTATATTATGTTATATATTATATTAGTTATTGTTTATTTATTGGATCCCCATTAGCTGACGCCTTAGCGACCGCTAATCTTCCTGGGGTCCACAGAAAGGACAAAATACAATACATACAAAACAAATGCATTGAAACTAGGTGTTTCAAATTGAAGTTGTAAAAGCCTAAAGTTAAGGCTGGACAGTTGATTTAGTTCCAATTAATCTGTGGGCTACTGCAATTTATTAATATTTTTTAAAGGTGAAATGTGTCAAAATACCATTATTTATATATATATAAATATCAAGCTTCTTTGGTTTGTGCAGATCCCTGCAAAAATGACACCATAATAATTTTAATAGGGTTTTCAATGAAGAGAATAATGATGTAAAAATGATGATTCCCTTTTGCAATATCAGTCTGAATAATCACAAATAGAAATGTTTTCAAAACCGTTCTGTTTTAGACGTCTTAATGTTGGTCTTTTTTTATACCGGTTCTTTTGATACTGGAAGCAAATTGTTTTTTTTTCAACTAGAACATTTCGTATTTTGTACTTTTAAATATTTTTGATTATGTTGATGCTATCCTTTTACAAAACCCGACCCGTATACGTTTTGCACTTGCAGCAGCTGCAGCAGGCCGTGGAGAAGCGCAACGAGATAATCGCTCGACTCAGCTCCAACCTGCAGGAGGCCCTCGCCAGCAGAGACCAGGTACAACTGGAGGCTCAGTCACTTGCGGGACAGATCGGGGCGCTACAGAGACAGCTCCAGCAGGTACGTGCCACTCAAAGCTAAACCTGTCGAAACTTTAGGATTATCGTTGACTAAAAACATGCACGTCACAATATACGTGCACAGCAACTGAACTTGCATATTCTCCGAATTCTCGTTCACACAGACCAGTGTAGACTTTCTGCGCATCAAAAGCCAGCCGGGGGCTGAAGCTCTCAACGCCCCACTACAGCATCAGCATGGCCAGTGCTCCCAAGATGCAGACCTCCATCATAAAAAGGAGGCACCGTCGGAGGAATCGCGGCGTGCCTGCTCTCAGTCGAGTGTCGAAGGCTTTGGCGCTGGCGCTGCCGGTGAGGCCACCACTGTTCTCCACAAAATAAGGGCTGAGCTGGAAGAAGAAAGGCAGAACGGCCAACGCTTATGTGCTGAACTACTGGAGGAGATGGAGAAACGCCAACATGTCATTTCTTTACTGGATATGGAAAAGAAAGGCAGAGAAGAAGAACAACAAGAACGGGCGGCACAACTACAAGACCTCCATTCCCAGTTGAGCTTAGTCCAGACTCGGTGTCTCGAGATGCAGCGGTACAAAGAGGAGAAGGAGGAGCTGAACAGAGAAGTGCTCGAGCTGAGGAGCAGGCTTCAGGAGGCCGGCGCAGAGGAGGTGGCCAGCTCTGCTCTCCGGCTCCAGAGACGAGAGGAGGAGATGCAGAAGCTCCGAGAGGAGCACACAGAGGAGTTGGAGGGAGTCAGGCAGCTGTTGGAGGCGAGGGAGAAAGAACTGAAGTTCAGGGAGGAAGAGGTCATGGGACTCAAAGCTTCTAAGAATCGGCAGAACCAAGCGAAAGCTGGCTTTAGCTGTGAGGAAGAGATGAGCACAGATGAGGCCCATCTGGAGAGCGGACCTGTGGAGGACAGCATGAATGTATCGGAACCTGGGGATATTCTGATGGAGCGCTACCTGTCTTCAGCTCCTCCTGCACAATCGTCATTAGTCAATGACAGCGCTGAACACTGCAGTCAGCTGGACCTCTCTGCAGACTACAGGTCAGAGAAATGCTAAATGCCATTTATGTGTGTGTGTTTGTGTTTGTTTTTTAGGCGAGTTTAATCCCCGTATTTGTCTCTGTGCCTCTTCACAGTTTCGAGCTGAACAGTGAGGTGTTGGGAGACGAGCCTCTGTTGTCCATTTCAAACCGCTTCTTCGTAGAAAGCGTCAACCTCGACAACACCTCTACCCCACGGGGATCGCCTGGCATTCCCGTGGCTGACGATTCGCACCCTCAGTCTTTATCTCGGTGGCTCCGCGACTCCTCTGCCGACGAGCTGGAGATGAGTAAACTCTCTGAGCAGCAGTTTGAGGAAACTGACCTGGAAAAAGAGCTGCTGAGTCAGCAGTGTGGGGAGCTCCGCGAGGAGCTGGTTCTCAAGGACAGGGACTTGAACGTGTTACAGGAGGAAGTCATCAACGGTGCTGAAGAGCTGGAGGAGGCCAGGGCCAGGTAATGAAGTGAAGAGGGGAAAGTGGTTCATCGTTTCCCTTTTCTGAGAAATGTGTTTGTCTTAAGTTTCTATCTTTTTTTTTTTTCTTCTTATATTATAAATTAACTATTTCTTGGTCTTCACATACTTATAGTTTGTCTTTGCAAACTTTAATTTTGAGGTTAAATGTTTCAACCATTTAAAAAAAATCACTGATGACATCAAAGAAAGTACAAATCTGGTGATATTCAAGAACAAATTTAAAGACATGACTGGAGAAGTACAGACATCGATGAAGCATTATAAGAAACGGTTAATGGGGACAAGTTTTTTGTTTGGTTTATTGTTTTATGTGTGTGTGTATATGTATGTGTATATGTATATACGTTTATGTATATGGTTCTCTGAAATAAGTTTTTTCGTGAAATTACAGGTTAGGGCACTTATAAGCTTGATAGCTTCAGCCTCGACCCTTTCGGTTAGCCGCTTTCTTCTTTTGTTGAATTTAGATTTTTGTATATTTTGCTGATCAAACTAAACTGCTAAATAGCCACCCTTAAACTAGATGGTAAAAGTTATCTTACAATTTATGAACGTAAGCTCTTTTTTTTCTTTTTCTTTTAAACCCCTCTCAAAGTATCTCATGCAAAGTGATAACTCAATCGATAACTTTTTGAAACTGTCTTTCGTATGGTCAGGTGGGCCCAAGTGACCGAAGAGCTACAGCAAGCGCTCAGGGAACTTGAAGAAGAGAAGGATAAGAGGAGACATGCCGAGGAGGAGATGAACTTGAAAGCCCGCGATCAAGACGACCTGAAGAACAAACTCGGTGCCTTAATGGAAGAAAGTTCAAAAGAGAAGGCCGTCTTGTTGATGGGAAAGGAGGCTGCTGAAACCTCCCTGCTGGTTCCTGCCTTCTCTCCTCCAGAAGTGGAAGATAAACTGCTCGGGGGCCCAGAAAATGAACAGGAGAAAGAGGCTGCCCTCTCGTCTCATCAAAAGCAGCTGGAGCTGCTGTTTTTGTCTCGGCAGGAGATAAAGCAGCAGGCGATCTCTGGCAAACCGAGCCCGGAGCTCGCCGTTGACAACCAGCTGCAAACACTACAGGTACAGCAGTATGATGTGTGGCTTTGTGTTGACAGTTTTATAGAAATGTAAACATGCTAGTCTCTGTAGGCAGCTGTTTTCCACCCCAACTAAAGGAATACTACACGGCAGCAGTAATTTGTTTGTGTTTCAAGGTTTTCAAAAGATGGAAGCAAAGAGTTGATATGAAAATGTACGATGTACAAAAAGCTCAATACAATTCCCTTTCTTCCTTTTCCCAAGGCTCGATGTGAACTTCTCACGTCGGAGCTGGCGATGACGAAAACAACGCAAAAAACCATCCCAGCCTTATTGGGTCAAAGTTCTCTGAAGCTGGACGAAACTTTAAAGGAGCTCGAAACCACTCGTGCTCAGTTTGTAAATATTCAAACCGAAGTGGAACGGTTGCGGGACGAGCTGGAGAAGAGACGGGGCCGTCTGGACGGTGCTGAGAGAGAGAAGAGTGAACTGGAGTCTCAGATCATGTGCTTGAGACACAACATGGAGGAGGCCCACGCTCAGGCAGCGCAGCAGAGCGAGGAGCACGGAAGAAAAGAGGAGGAGATGGATGACCGGATTAAGAAAATGGAACAAGTCTTGGAGGATGAACTGGAACAGTTTGAGGAAATGCTCAAAGCGAAGGATGTAGAGGTAAGAAATGTGATGCAATAACAGTTGATTTATTTAGCTACGTTGGAACTACTGTCAAGAGACGCAAATGATGGACAAATGTGTTTTACAGTTGGTTGAAGAGAAGGAGAAATGGGAGGAAGAGATACAGGAGAAGGACAAAGACCTCCTGGATGTGAGGCAACACCTGGAGGAGCAGAGGAGGGAGAGGCAGGAGGAGGTGGAGGCTCTCCTGGAGAAGCAGCTGGTGGCGGTTGAGGAGGCGACAGAAAGGCTCAAGACGTCTCACCGACAGGAGATGGAAGATATGAAAGAGAAACAGCAGCAAGAGGTGGGATTCATAAACCTCCTTACAACCACCCCATTGCGTCCCGTTGGGACCTTTTATGTGTATTATATATTTATGTAGACTCTATATTACATGCTGTGTAATATTATACATTCTATGTTGTGGTGCCGAAGCCCACATTGACAATATTTATATATTTGTTGTCGCTGAGCAGAATATTTCAATATCTTTTTCTTCAGCATTGTAAGAAACATCTAGTATTGCGTGTAACGGGATACAGATTCATCATCATTAAATATAAAATAAAAATTGGACGAATGATGCTAAATTCTTTGTGATTTGCCTTTGGGTCATGTCATTTCTTTGACATTTTTTCCTCCATACATTCTTAGATTTGTGAGTCCAACACTCATCTGCAGTCAGAACTGCTGACGCGGCAGGTTATTCTGGAGGAAGAACAAAAGAGACGGATCAGCCTCATCAAGCAGGTATCAGAATTGTCTGAACACTTCCCCCCCCCCCCCCCCCCCCCAAGACGTACTACAGTGGACTATCCAAGTTATTTAACAGTTTACATTACGTTGGATATCATTTTCAACGCATCACGGCTATGAGGCTCTACAACAGATCACCTCTTGCCAGATCGTAATATTTACACTATGTTGATCTGCACTTCACACATTTCATTTATTTACACTACACACATTTTGCACACTGTCTATATTTAATATTTTTATATTCATTTAATTTGTCATTAGTATTGTGTATTGTGTATGCATATATGTTGTATATATATATTTTATTTTATATTGTACTTTGTATACTTGTATACATCTATATCTTTCATCCCTGTTTTTTATATTTTGTTTTATATTTTATTTTTTATTCTTGTGTTTAGTTTATTGGTGCTGCTACTGTTACGACAAATTTCCCCTTGGGGATTAATAAAGTATATATCTATCTATCTATTTTTACCCTTGTGTCTTTCCGCAGGTGACTGAACGTGAGCACGAGAGAATGGTTTCAGAGCTGACGGCCAAACACAACGAGGAGCTTCGTCACCTGACGATGGAGATGTCCTTGGAGCAGAGGGAGAACATGGAGACCGCCCACCAGGCTGAGCTGCAGCAGGCTCAGGTATATGACCATCCACTGTGTGCACACGGCACAACACATCTTCAGCTATTGTAGCTGTCTCTTTATTCCTCAGTCAAGATGCAAGGTTCGTACGGTCATGGAAAAGTCATGGAATTTTAAAATGGTCATTTCCAGGCCTGGAGAAGTCATGGAAAAAACTTAAATCATAAAAGTCATGGAAATGTGTTATAATCACATGTTCATTTACGCCGAGGTTGAAATAATTAATATATATTTTTAAAGAAAGACGCTCAAAATATAAGCCAGCGTACGCTCTCAATACACAACATTTTCTACAGTTTTCATGTTTATACTGAGATTTCAGTTTGGTCATGGACATTTGGTTTAAAGTCATGGAAATCCACTGGTCAAAATGTGTAAGAACCCTGAAGATACTTTGTCACTTGGAATAACTTTAGGGGCGTAGTAATGTAATTGTATTTTTACTAAATTGCCATCAGGGCATAACTGTCAGTTGTGTTTTCTATACATTAACATTTAAGTCTTTTACTCCAAACACAGTCACTACGAGACTCTTGCATAAAACTCGACCACAAACTTTAAATATACCTTTTTATTAGTCTTTAACTTTATTCTTGTCATTATCTGTTAGCTCCAAAAGAACAGCGAGCTTGAAGCCTTACGTCTGAGTCTGACCAACGTCCACACGTCCCAGCTGGAGGAGGAGTCGACGCTCACCCAGGTCCAGACCTCCATGCGGGAGACCTTAGCCCAGGAAAGTGCACTTCTGCAGGCTCGGCATCGGTTGGAACTGGACCAGATCAGACGGCAGAACCAGGAGCAGCAGGAGAAACTCGATGGGCTGCACCAACAGGACATGAGTGAGTTCCAGTTGTTCAGTCGGTGTTATTTTTATTACGAGCGCCTGTAGGTGCACTTAACATGTGTGCCATTATGGATGTGGGAGAGTCGCCGTTATTCTTTAGAAGCGTGTTTGCGGCAAAGCACAATGACCGATGTAACCTTCACATTCTTTGACGTGGGTGAACCTTTTCATTTGCTTTGTACATGTTCAGACGAGTTAAAGCGGCAGTGGGAGGCTCGTGTTGCCCAGGAGAGAGCTGCCATGCAGGAGGAGCAGGCCAAAGAGATGCAGGTCACTAGATTACTCTGATTTGAAAGCTCTTTAAACATCTGTACGGCTTTTTAATATTGACCATATTTTGGAAGTGTTGGCATATTTTAATTCATCTCGGTCATCAGGCTCTGCGGTCACAGTGGGACGAGGAAGCCGAGTCGAATCTCCGGACGTCTCTCTCGGAGACCCAGAGCGGCCTCACTGCCACCCAGTCGGAGCTCGCCTGCAGCCGCGTCTCCCTCACCCAGAGCAGCAACGCTCTAACTGAAGCCCAGGCGGCTTCGTCCCAGACCCAGACAGAGCTGCGGGAGTCATGGGCCCGGTTCCAGGAACTCCAGGCCTCCAGTCAGGAGCAGACCCAGAAACTGGAGGAGGAGCTGAAACAAGCCTGGGCTGACCGAGATGCTGCTGCCCGTGAGTGGCCTCCCCTCCCCAGTGCTCGCTTTCACCAAGACTGCCAAATCTAAATTCATTATTTTAATAATGAAAACATAGCGTTTTAATGTCTCTTCTCCATTGAGATGCACATGGTCCCTCTGACTGGCTGATGGCAGTCAGGATTTTTAAGACAACCTCATATTTGTTTGCCAGTATTAGAGTTTTGTAGAATAATGAATTATGCTAATTTTAGAGTCGTGGTCCGTGGGTTACACTATACATACAGTCCCATGTGTTTTTGTTTTCTACTTTATATCAAATGTATTATATTAGATATTCCTTTATTCGTCCCACAGTGGGGAAATGTCAGGATCACATGTATATGTGATACGTATGTTTTGCTCACTGGTTTTTGCTGATTAGGCGCTGTGGAGCAGCTGGTTTATAGTCACGAGGCGGTGCTGAAGGACAAAGAGCAGCAAGCACTTCACCTAAAGGAAAAGAAACAGCAACTGCACCTCGAGGTGAGTTCACTCGCTCATATTAAGAGTAAGATGGCACTTATTTTTCATTTCAGGCCTCGCGCCCTAGCCGCAAGTAATGGAACTTTTTTAAATTGTGTAAACATTCAGCTCGCATCAATTGATAAATTATAGGAAACTCAAAATTCAACTTGAAATCCACAATGCAGTAAGTTTGCAGCGGCTCTGGTGCCATTTACATATGTTTACGTGCATTTTGAAGTATTAAATGAGACGAGATGCAACGAAACGGCACAATTTGATCAAATGTCCTAAATTAATAAAAGAGGCGTTACATGAAATGGATTATGGAAATGCTTTGCATACTATATTCTGAGGTAGCGAGCAGTTAAATCACATAACTGATAAGTTATTTCTGCTGTCGCTGCCTTCCCCGGTTTTATATTAATCTTCCGACAACATGAAACCTAGCGGGCTAGCTCACGAGTATCAATTAAAACTTGTCCAATGGAATTCCTTAAGACGTCTCTTTATTTTCCTCTCGTGGATCGGCCAAGGCGACTTGCTTTGTTTACAGTTTGCAACCTCTGCTGCTTCTCCTCTTTATTTCTTTCTCAAGAGTGATTACATCTGTGCGTGAAGCGCAGCCTCTATCGCCAACTTCTGGCAAAGCTGCGCCGCCGAGTTTATGCGCCACAAAGCAGTTGATGGAAAAAAATATTTAAAATATTTAGCATTTTTGTTGTTGAAGGTAACGCATCTTGTAACAGCGATTCCTCCTTTTGTAAACTAGGTTGCGCGCCTTGGAGAGGAGAACACCTCGCTAAAAGAGAGGTCTGATCAAGAAGTAGGTCAGCTGTGGACCCAGCTGGAGAGCATGAGGGCCAGCCGCCTAGAGTTGGGAGGTGAGATTTATACAGCCTGACATCTGCTTGACGATGCTGTATTTTAATCTACTGCATGTATTTAAATACTCTCAATTAAAATATAAAAAAATGTTCCGTGGATAATAACGCTGTCTCTGCTGTCAAACCTTATTTCCTCAGAGCTGAAGGAGCAGCTGCTCGCTCGCTCCTCTCGCGTCGATGACATCGAGCGCCTGAAGACTGAGTTTAATGAACAGAAGCGGGAAATTAAAGAGCACAATGAGGCTGAGCTGGAAAGCCTCAGGAGGTATGAGGGCACACAGTGGACACATTTATTCTCACAGAAGTAATTGCTTATCGGCCTCTCCAGGTTTGAAAGATGATGCTAATAAAACTCGTGGTTTATCCCTTCTATGGTTTGTGTTTTGGCCACAGCATTTATCAATTATCTGTCGATTGACCTGTTCTTACCTTCTTTTTTCCACTGACCCCATGCAAATACTACACTCTTCACCGTCATCCTCCTTCAGGTACTTTGAGCAGAGGTTGCGGGCGACGGAGGAGAGCTACAGAGAAGAAGTCGCTTTGCTTCAGCTGAAGCTGGTCGAAAGCGCCTTGGAAGAATCCGTGCTTAAAACGGCCGATGACAGGTAGGCAACTAGATCGTTAAATAATCCCAGATGCATACAAACTTGGATTACATTATTTAATAATGGGACATTGTGCTCTTGTTTCAGTTTCACATCTCAAGGCCAAGCTGAGGAGGAAAGCGATCATGTGCTTTCTGATGCTGGCGTCAAACTAGAGAAACACAAGGTGTGTACATACTCTGTGAGGACATTAGTTGTAGATGTTTTAAAGACTTTCTGTAGCTAGATAATTGAGTATAGTATTGAGCACTTTGAAATGTTTTGATGTTGCATTAAATTACATTTTTGGCTGCATTTGTTTTGTGATCTTTAACGAGGTAACTTAAGTATCATGTTGTGTTTGTTTCAATCTCAGGAAGCGCTCGATTGTTTGCGCCTTCAGCTGGTGGAGGAACACAGCGTGGAGCTTGCCAATCTACAATCTTCTACGTCTCTTTCCTTTAAGGAAGAGCTGCGGCAGGTCAGACACAAACTCATTCCTTTGAACTTTAATGTCTATTTGCATCAAAACAGAATACAAGGCTAACATAAGAGGCTCTTGCCACCCAAGGCCAAGTGACCTGTGGTCATCGTAGTTTTTAATATTGTTTGAATATAGGATAACAGTGCACATTTACAGACCGTGTCTAATGAAAGTAATTTATAGTGTTTGTGCATTTGGTTTTATGATATTAAAAGTGACCGAAATAGTTCCCAAGAAATGCAAAAAGCGCGCTTGAGATCACGACATTGAAAGCTGCACTTTGCATAGCTGACTAGTCGTGAAGTGGGGGTGTTTTTTCGGAAAGTGACAAATGGTCGGACCCCCCCCATCCCTTTCCAACATCCGAGAGATTTGGCCAGAGGGGGTTTCCAAAACCTTTTTGGCCTCCATACAAGCAGTTCTGTTGGTGAATAATTTCCCGTTTACTCTTGTTTATTTGTTTTTACATCATTACTCGTGCATCAGGCGCGCTCCGACCTCACCGACCGCTACTACGAGGAGCTGCAGGAGAAGAGGAGTCGTCATGCCCTAGAGATGGAGCAAATCAGAGCCAAACTTTCTGACTGTCATTTACAAGGTACACGCGCGCACACACACAAGAAAAAGAAACATGGTATTGAAAAGTTCCTAAAGTTATGTAACGACTCAAACGTTCTTGTCGCAGAGCTTAACCGAGTTCGTGTGGAGGCAGCACGACAAGTCGAGGTGAGATTTTAGAAAAGATGATCAGATAATCTATACAATAAATGACATGCAACGGTCCATATAATGCAATATTGTGTTTATTTTAGATAGATAGATATATACTTTATTAATCCCCAAGGGGAAATTTGTCGTGACAGTAGCAGCAACACACAAGAATAAAAACAAAACACAAAATATAAGAAACAGGGATGAAAGATATAGAAGTATACAAGTAAAATAAAAGTAAAATACAAAACAAAATATATATGTAAATATACAACACACTTAGGTGGAGGTGGAACAGAGGATGTGGTGTCACACTGAGGAGCTGCAGACCAGGCTGACCATCATCCACACCCTGGAGAGCAGACTGTCTTCCCTGACTAAACAACATGATGCAGACATGCAAAGGAACACTCAAAAGGTACACACTCGAATACGAGCCTGCAGACCAGGAAGGTGCAAATAAACCGCCGGTCACACAGAAGCACATGCATATTCATACGATGTGGGAATACCCAAACCGTGTTACTGATGTATATTATGTTCCTGTCAACTCCTACAGCTGAAACAAGAGTTTGCGGGGGAGCTCGTTCATCTCGAGGACGCTCTGGAACAGGAGAGGGTGCATGTGCAGGACGAGATGAAGAGGCTGAGAGAAGAGCTCCGAGAGAAGCACGACGCCGAGCTCTCTGCTTTGAGGTTAAACCTTCAGAGAGAGACGGAGGAGGAGAGGTCACGCCTGGAAAAAGAACTCCAGAAGCTAACGTCTCTCCAGACGGCCCTGGACAGTGATGAGAGTAAGATCTTTTTTAGAAGACTCCTATGGTTTTCACTAGGCTCTCGTGCTCCTAGTCGTGGTTCTCCATTAGCTTCTGACATGGCGTGTCTTTGTCTCTTAGGCCCACAGGTCCTGGCGGTGCGTCAGAGACTGGAGGCCCAGTATGACGGTGAGCTACAAAGGGAAAAGAGCTGCATGGCGACAGAAATCAAGGAGCTCACTGCGCTCCTCCAGGAGCAAGGGGAAGAGCTTCTGTGCCGAGCCCAAGAGAGGTGAGCTCTATGGAGGCGCAAGAGTCTCGATTGTAGCTGGAGGTCAGTGGTTTGACCTTCACATGAGTCATGTTTGTACTGGTTTGAGAAAAAAGTCAAAACTCATTTATTGTAGTTTCCAGGGTTTCAGAAGGGTAAATGAATAACTATATATAAATGTACACACCTTTTAACGGGTGTGATATTTATTGTATATGCCAACATTTCAGCTACGGGGCTGCTATTATATGATTCTTTTATTCGTCACACAGTGGGGACATTTCAAAAATCACAGCAGCGGTGCACATCAGAGCATCAATGAAAATAAATATAAAACACAAAACAAAATACTAATACTAAATTATGTATATACTAATTAATTATTCCATTTAGGTCTGAAAACTGAATGTTCTGCACCAGGTCACTGTGGGATGTTTTATCCTGAAATCACAAAGGAATCAGCTTCAGTTCCATCTCCTTGACACTTGATAATTAGTTGGACCCTTGTTTTAATTAAATTGTTTATGTGTTCAGGTTTCAAGAGGAAAAAGCAGCATTGGAACAGAATTTGGCCCAAAAATCTGAAATCTCCCTGGCGGCGCTGAAGAAAACGCATCAAGCTGAGCTGGAACAAGAGCGAGCGACACTTCTGAGCGAACGCTCCCTGGAGACGGACACGCTGGAAGCCAAACACGAGGCGCAACAAGACTCTCTCCGTGCCAGTCACAGAGATCAGCTCGCAGCGACGGCCGGTGAACTTGAAGCCAAACACAAAGCGGAGCTTGTCTCCTTGGCAGCGGCCCTCGCTTCCAAACGAGAGGCAGACCTCGAGAGTCTGGAGGCTGTTTTTCAGGAGACCAATCAGGCTCAGCTGGAGGCGCTGGACGCCGGGTTGACTCGCAAACACCAGGAAGAGCGGGACGAACTGGAGAAGAGGATGCTGGGTAATATGGATACTTTGGAGGCCACGTACCTGAAGGAAGTGCACGTAAGGACACAAAATATATCGGGGCAAACCTTTATGTTTACAGGGTTCGTACGGTCATGGAAAACCTGGAAAAGTCACGGGATTTTAAAATGGTCATTTCCAGGCCTGGAAAAGTCACGGGAAAAAATTAAATCATAAAAGTTTGGGAAAAGTCATGGAAATGTTATTATATTCACATGTTTATTTACGCCGAGTTTGAAATAATTAATATTTTCTTTAAAGAAAGACGCTCAAAATATAAGCCGGTGTACGCTCTCGATACGCAACATGTTCTACATTGTTCATGTTTATACTGAGATTTCAGTTTGGTCATGGAAATTTGGTTTAAAGTCCTGGAAATCCACTGGTCAAAATGTGTAAGAACCCTGTGTTTAGGATTTAGAAGTACTTTTAAATGCCTTTTTTAAATTTATTGTTTCTTTTTTTTGTACACAGACACTGCGTGATGAAATAGTGCAACTTGAAGAGGGACGTCTTCGAGGCTTTAATCTTCAGAAGTCGCAACATAAGCAGGTGATGGAGCGCCATCATGCAGAGCAGCTGTCCATCAGGGAGGAACTGAGGAGAGAGCTGTCTCAGGTGCACATGGAGAAGTTTAGTGCCATGGCGGCAGAGCTCAGCCACGTGCACAAGGTGAGAAGTAAAGATGGGTTGGTGGTGTTCAGTCATCAATTAAACTATTATTCAATCATTAGGCAGAAATACAAATCTACAGTTTCAACCGACAACCTTTTAAACATAGTTATCTTTTTTCTTTCTCACAATTGTGTTCTTGCAGACTGAGCTGGCTGCCCAAAAAGAGGCCTTAGATACTGAACACTGCAACGCCCTGGAGACTCTTAAGAAGCAGGTATTCACACAATCATCCCGACATTAATAAGACGTTCTAACTTTTTTATTTTAACCGATCCAATCCAAAAATTCTATGTCTTTTAAGTCATTACAGTGCATCCGGAAAGTATTCACAGTGCTTCATTTTTTCCACATTTTATGTTACAGCCTTATTCCAAAATGGATTAAATTCATTATTTTCCTCAACATTCTACACACAAAAACCCATAATGACAAAGTGAAAACTGTTTTTTGCTAATTTTTGCACATTTATTAAAAATATAGAACGAAAACATAACATGTACATAAGTATTCACAGCCTTTGCCATGACACTCAAAATTTAGCTCAGGTGCATCCTGTTTCCACTGATCATCCTTGAGATGTTTGATTGGAGTCCACCTGTGCTAAATTCAGTTGATTGGACATGATTGAGAAAGGCACACACTTGTCTATATAAGGTATCAGATTTGTTATTCTTAACTTGAAATGGTATTTTCTGAAAATGTAATAATACAAAATATAATCTTTTGGCGAGGCGTGTCTGACGAAGCCGTGAAGTAGGTAGTGCGCTCCCTGCATTGTATCACCAGTGCAGGGCTGTGTGACGATGTATTTGGTGAGATGATAAACTGTGAGTCGCGGTTGTATTTGTCCTTTCGTGGGTAATTGCAGCTAAATATACGAGCAGCGTCGTGGTTTATGTTTTCATGTTCTTTGCATCCGGTGCACTTTTCTCAGGTTTTGGAACTCGAGCAACAACACGGCTCTGCTCTTCAGGAGCTCTCGCATACCTACACTGCTGAGGCGGAGCAACTCATTGCACAGCAACACCTTCAGCTACAGGTGTGTGTGTGTCAAGCATGAGGGAGCCTCACGCTACGTATTTATGCGCTTTTTTAGTTGTCTTTTTTACAGCGGGAGTTTACTTTGAATCCTCTGCCTGCAAGTTGTCTTTAATGGTTGTCCGTAGAGTTCTTGTCTCTCAGGCTCTTGCACTCATTACAGAATTATTGTTCATCTTTCATAATTTGTGTGAGCTGGAGTATTTATTGAGTTTATTTTTTTTGCAAAGCGCTATGATTCTGAACATTTGAGCCAGAAGTACATATTGTGGTCTTAAACAAACCTGTGACGTGTGACCGCTCCAGGAGTTGAGGACTGTCTCTGCGCGGGAATTGGAGGCGTGTCGCAGGGAGCTTGAAGAGGAGTCCTTAAGGCAACGCCAGCACTCCCTCGAAGAGGCGGAGCTCCTCAAAGCCCATTCAGAGGAGAGGCTGCAGGACGGGATCCATCGACTGGAGGTGAAAGGAGACGCCTCGGAGCGATGAGGAGGAAGATGACGTGGATAGCTTCAACGCTGCCTCTTCATTAGGGTTCTTTAGTATTCAAACACCTTTTCGGAGGCTATGTTGCCTACACATAATTAATTTGATGTGTGTGTGAGCTCCAGCTGCACCAGTTCATTCCATAGTTCTCGGTTGGACTCAGTCCCACTGGAGCTTTATTCAAACCCAGTTTCCACATAATCCCTCCATCATATATGTAGAAGTGTTCTAAGTCCGTCTGTCTCTGAGTCTGTATGGTGGGTGTGTTTTGTGTTACTCCAGTGGCTGAATGGGATGGATATAATCTTTTTAATCCTCTAATGCAGAAGGTTTTATGACTGACATTTCTTTTCCAGACATTTAGCATTTGACCATCTTAAATGTGCAGGCCAGTGGAAGTCAGCCATGAGCCAGCAGGACATGACCGGAGATCTCTTTAGATGAGGAACACATGAGCCTGCATCGTACTGCAGTTTCTTTAGGATGGAGATCTGCATCTTTTAATCGATGTACCAACATCGCTGCTTTGTTTGAAGGCGGAATTTGAAAAGCAGAAGGAGGCGGAGCTTGAGGACCTGAAGCGGAGCTTCATGTGCGAACAGGAGGAGAAGGAGCAGAGCTACACGGACAAAATGAGCCAGCTCACCGTCCAGCTGCAGCAGCTCGACGCCGTGGTGTCCCAGGTAACTCACGCACGCATACGTCCAGCGTCGTTGTAGGTTTTACCATGTGCTCCTTGTGCAAATAAGAACATTGTATTGCATCATGGGTGTTGAGGTTCAAGGGACATCAAGAATTAAATTAAATGGAAGTTATGCGGACTTGGAATATGTAAATACAAAATAGACTTAGATTAAAGAGGTGAGGTAAGAATGATGCTGCGAAGGCATCCCGCCACGGGGTAGATTCACCTCGCGTGAGATTACAGCTTGTCAAAAGATGATATCATTGAAACACCACTCAACTCTAATCTGGTCTGTGTGTGTGGTCCTGCAGCCAATGTATTTATTGACATTTTTGTAGATTGGAAGATTTATTAATTAATTTATTCTTATGTGATTATGCCTCATTGAAGCAATGTTTTGTTGGTTGGTTGTTGTGGAGATGTGAAACAAACTGATCCTTTACTATTGCCTTGGTTACTAATACGATAATGAGTTGCTACGCCCCGGAAAGCTGACTTTTATTTTTATTTTTTAAAGACAGTTTGTGGCTTTATCGGGATTTGCATGATTCCATACGACCTAACGACCTATCACTAGACTACATCCTTTATAGATTCTGTTTGCACAATCGGCAATAATGTGCCGTGTGTTTTTGTTTCCATGGCACCTTCAGCCTCTTGATAGTGACACACACACACACACACGAGGTTAGCAAAGAGAAGATTAAGAGAGATTGGGAGGGTGCTGTTGTCAGGGAAACGACATTGTTTGTTTGAGGCAGGTGGTTGCATGAGAGGGAAAAAGAGAGGGAAGATGTGGTGAAAGGAGAGGGAGAGGATGAAGGGGGTCGAGGAACGACGGGTAAGAAACTGACGACGGAGGCTTGGATGAAAAGAGACTGAAGCAGTGAACCCAGAAGTTTTGTCTTGTACTTGTGAGTGTTTAAGCTTTAGGCTGGTTTTAATGGAGGAGGATTGTAGTTTTTGTGTCATTGCGGATGTGTTTAATGTAGTTCTGGTGTTTTTTCTCTGGCTACAGTGGGTTTCTCTGACGATGAACATCTGGTTTTGATTTCCTTTTGCATGCAGAGCGTGCCGCCTGCTCTTGTCACTGAGCCTTTGTTGGTGGTCATGTGATTTTGTAGTTTCTCGTTTAAGAAAGCACGCGATGCTTTGAAGAGACTGAGATGGCAGTAAGCCAGTGTTCAGTTAAACAGTTTTGCTTTCCACAATTTGGGGGTTGATTTATCGTTTCGGCCTCATTTTGCTTTTTCAAGTCGCAGCACAGGTTGGAGGTGCAGCTTATTGCTGCGTCTTCAGTGCTAGCGTTAACGGCTTTCTATTGTTTCCCCCCAGCTGCGAGCAGAAGTTGGCTGTCTGCAGGGGGAGTTAGAAGGGAAGCGTGCAGAGATGGAGACTTTAGACTCTCTCCTCCAACGAAGGGAGCGGGAGAGCCAGGAGGGAGGCAACCTTCTGAACATGCTCACGGACGACCTGCAGACCGCTAAAGTGGAAAGGTGAGTGCTACGCCAGCGATTGGTTAATATAACCACGTGACTTGTTGGTTTTCTGTTACATGTATGAGCTGACAAGCTAATTGCATTGGACTATAGAGATTACTGCAGATTCAGTGTGCCCTTCACACAAAGTATGTTTAGTGAAGTAAGTCGAGCTGGTAAAACTGGGACTTTGTGGCATGAAATGTAAAGTTTTATTTCATTTTAAAAAAAACTTTGCTTGGCTTCAAATTCTAATATTGTGAGAAGGAAGTAGATTAAAATGTCTATAAAATTATTAAAACAATACAATATAAAAAGGCATACATCAAATGTTTTGATCGCCGTGTATTTATTTTATTTATTACCTTCGCATTGAAAATGCCGGAAGGTCATGTTTTGATCGCCGTGTATTTATTTATTTATTTATTTGTATGCGTGTTATTCGCAAAACTCAAAAAGTATTGAACCGAATCGTATGAAATTTGGTGGGATGATTGTTTATTATCCGGGGACCAGTTGATTAGATTTTGGGATCGATCGGGTCAAGGTCAAAGGTCATAAACAGGTCAAATCTTCTTGAATCACATGGAATTTGGTGGGATGATTGGTTATTATCCGGGGACCATTTGATTAGATTTTGGGATCAATCGGGTCAAAGGTCAAGGTCAAGGTCATGGAAAGGTCAACATCTTTTTTTTACCATAGCGCAGTCAATTTTTATCCAATTGGCATGCAACTAATGCCAACATGTTCATAATGCAATGCCCAATCTTGTGATATGCGAAGGTATGCGCTCTACCGAGTGCCCGTTCTAGTTTACATATGTTTTGACTTTATTCTTAAATGTAGAAACTAATTAGTTGGCACACGTGTCACTTTTGTTTTCCCAGACGTAAACTGCACCAGGCCAATGAGAAGCTGAGGAAGGTGCTGCTTGAGATGATTCGCAGCACCATTACAACAGAAGACCTGATTGGACAAAAGATCAGCGCCAGAGCCAAAACATGCGAGCAGTCGACCCCCCCGAGGAGCTCTGCGGGGAACAAAGAATCGGGTTCGTTGGCATTTCATACATTCTGAAGTTGCATTGCATCCTATGCTTTATGTCAGGGCTCACTTACAGCAATCCAGACGCCGTTGTACCTGGACCTGTGACGGACGAGACGGTACCCGTTCATCGGTCCAGGAAACGCACCAATTACACGCGTTGTAAATCACATCACTGCTCGGCCAATAAAATAGACGTATTCTGATAAGCGTCGCGGCTCGAGTGAGATATTAACAGACTGGAGAGGCGGAACAGTAAGAGTGAGAAGTTATTTCTAATAAATTTTGACTCATTCATTTTGTAGGTATCTCACTTGCAGATGAGTCTTCAGAAGACACGGAGCTGACGCAGCTGCTCTGTGAGAGCCTGCTGATTTCAGACGCTCAGCTCAATCCCGGGGGAGAAGAAGCGGCTCTGAGCGCCTGCAGCCGGCTGCGTCGCACCGTGGAAACGCTGCTGGAGCTGCTCAACCAGGCCAACACGCAGGTGACGGCTGCAGAGCGCTCCCGACGCCTCGACAATCCACACGGAACCTCTCTTTCCTTCTCATGGCGCTGTTTGAGTTCTACTAATCGTGAGTTTCTGACTTCTCCAGTTGGAGCAGACTCATAACGTCTACCTTTCTCTGGAGGGGAAGTTGTCTCGGGGCAGAGAGGACGCCGCCCAACTCGTTGAGCAGCACAAGCTCCTGTTGCTGCAGCTGGATCAGGAGGCGAAACTGAAGAGTCAACTCCAGCTAGAACTCCACAAGGCGCAGGGTGAGCACTCTGCACTCGTCTCGTCTTCTGGGGCCAAGTGGCATTAGTTTGATCCACTGACTGTTGCCACGCCTCCTCTGCCGATGCTGACGTTTCACCAGTTGTACTGAAGTTTAAACTCAACTTTTAAACACAACTTATATCTGTTATAGTTCACCTTTTTTTAAATGTTTGAAAAAAACAGTGACATTGGTTGCCGTAAGCTAATCAATACGGTTAGGAATAATGTGTAAGCTAAGAATAGCTGTTAGCTCTGCAGAATTTGTAAAAAAAAAAAAATTAGTACAAATGTTTTTAAAGTAGGTTTGTACACTACCGGGTTTTGGGAAGGAAAAATACTGTTTTTGTCAATGGCGTCTTTTGGCTTTAAAGTGATTTAATGGCTTCATCTGCCTGTTGGGAAGGGATGTCTGAAAGGTAAAGCAGGTGGGGAGCAATGCTGTGTACATTATATCGAATATTTCCACTGCTTTTCCTTGAAATCAGACGGTCATTTTCAGCAGGGAACGTAAATACATATTTTCTTTACCTTTCCGTTGCAAAACTTCATGACGTTGCGTGTGTTCAGGGCTTCTGGATGGCTATGTGGCAGAGAAAGCCATTCTAGAGGAGTGTCTGCAGCAAAAAGAGGTTCAAGAGGAAAGACTCGTGGAGGAGCTGGAGGACATGAAGGTGAAGCTCCACCAGACTCGGGCCCTCCCCATGAAGCTGGACGACCTCCGACTGAAGCACCGGGAGCTCAGCGAGGAGCACACGCTCCTCCTGCGTCAGAAGGAGCATCTCACCGCTGGTCTGGGGGAGCGGGAGAAAGGTGAGCGTCTCTGGCTGCATCAAATACGACTCGACCTCTTTCAGGGTCCGTACGGTCATGGAAAACCTGGAAAAGTCATGGAATTTTAAAATGGTAATTTCCAGGCTTGGAAAAGTCATGGAAAAAACTTAAATCGCAAAAGTTTTGGAAAAGTCTTGGAAATTTGTTATATTCACATGTTCATTTACGTCGAGTTTAAAATAATTCATATGTTTTTGAAAGGAAGACTCAAATTATAAGCCGGCGTACGCCAAGTCCAAACAGATGGTTTTGCCCATAAAGGAAAATAGTTTGATTAAAAGAATAAACATTTATATAAGTGTTTCTAAGAATAAACATGTATAGTAATGTTTGTTCTTTTAATCAAACTATTGTCTCTCATTCATTTGTTTCATTTAAGGTGTATTGTATGCTTTGTAATTCTCATTGTTTGAATACTACATTTTCAAAAAGTTTTCATGTACACACTGAGATTTCAGTTTGGTCATGGAAATTTGGTTTAAAGTCATGGAAAAGTCATGTAAATCCACTGGTCAACATGTGTACGAACCCTGCTCTTTGGTGAGCTTGACCCCGCGCTTATAATAACGTCTGTGCTCAGGTGTGTCTTCTCTCCGTAGGCCATTGGCTCGATTTAGATGCTGACGCAGGTTTGTGGGTCAGAGTGGAGTTTGAGTGTGATGAGGGGGTGTGGATGGTCACATCTTGCGGTGCTGTGTGAGGTTGCTGTTCGTACCCCTCGAGTGGTTTGTAGCTAAAGCTCTTTTTAGTGCCGTGTGTTTTTTTAAAACATCTTACACAATGTTTTCTTCCAGAGTTGTCAAAGTGAATGCATTCAGAGCCTCTCAGGAGCAACAGCACAGGATATATTTAACTCCTAACGTCTTCCCGGCTTTTAAAATGCCTCTGTGTGCCTCTCGTTGAAACATTTGCCCTAACTGTACTCTTTTCTTTTATTCTTCAAGCGCTACTGGCTGAGACGGAGCGTTTAACCCAGGATCGGCTGGACTTGCAGCGGCAGGCAGAAAAGGACCACAGCTCTCTGTCCCTGCACCTCAGGGCTCTGGAGAGGGAGCTGGAGGAGCAGGAAACGAAGGGCCTGGAGACCGAGCAGCACCACAAAACCCACAGCGAGGACCTCAACCAGCGCGTCCAAGCACTCGAGAAACAGCTGAAACATGACCGGCAGTTTATAGAAGTGAGTTGGTACCAATTTAAATAAATGTAGCTTAAATATATCCCTTTTTTTATTTCATGCAATTCTTTATAAATATTCTCGTTTCACTTACTTTCGAGAGTCGTGGGGTATTTCTCACGTCACTTGTTCCTGTGCGTTTAGGAGCAGGCCGTGGAGCGCGAACACGAGAGAGACGAGTTCCAGCAGGAGATCCGAAGCCTGGAGGCCCAACGCCGCCAGACGGCCGGCGTGGATAACAAAGGCCACAGGGTGAGGCCCTTCATTTGTTAGCGAGTGTGTACAGTAACATCTGACGGGTAATAGTTCTCATCTGGACATAACCTAAAAAAATGGCGTTTCTGTCTAAAAAGTGGATTGCATTTGCAGCGTGTGTGTTTTTTAAGATGAGTGTCTATGGCATTGCTGATGGGAGTTTGAAATAATGCGTCTGTGGTTGAAGTGATGTTTAACATGTCATGAGCCTGACTTTTCCATGTGTTTATCCCCGTGCTGAACGGATTGCTGTAGTTTGAGGACTTGGTTCTGCAGGTATGACGTCTGACTGTAGCGTACTTCTCCTAGCTCCCTTTGAACTTTTTGCATGGTGTGTGTTGTACATAATTATTTTCATGCAATCATTCGTAGATTAATCTCCACTGCTTGTATGTGCTTCTCATATGTTCTCCACTCATTCCCATTTTAATCCTTCTTGTTTGTTCATATTCATTCGCTTCTGTTTCGCCCTTCATTTGTCTCTCGCCTCCATGTCACTGCTCTCTGGAATGGCTTAACTTCCATGTTCAATACCAGTGGCAGCAGATCCGGAATGGCTAATTCATCTCCCAATCACGTAGAGTTCACTCCATTAAAGAAAAACGATAGATTTTCACCCAAAATGTTGCCTCCCCTCCGTCTCTGCAGGTGGAGAGTCTACAAGCGATCATTAAAGACAAAACGGAGGACCATGCCTCCATTCTTGCAGCCAATCGGCAAGCTCAGCGCGATCTGGCGGAGCGCAACGACGAGATCGACAAGCTGGCTGGGCGAATACGAGAACTGGAGCAAGCGCTGCTGAACAGCACCGAGAGTCACACCTCCGTCGGTCACCTGGAGCAAGAGCTCCAGAGAGCGAAGCTGAGGGAACAGGAGCTCACGCAGGTGAGCCGACCGAACACTCGAGCCGGCGATCGCTCTTCGTGCCGCCGCTCTTTGTCTCTCAAATGCGCCCTCTTTTGTCAGGATAAGCAGGCGCTGGAGCAGCAGCAGCTGTCGAGCAGGCTTCAGATCTCCGCCCTGCAGTCCAAAGCGGACGAGACGAGACACGGTTACCGTGACGACACGCGCGACCCCACTCAGGAGCTCAGCGACGCCCTGGACGCCGCTCAGCAGAGCCTGCAGAGCAAAGAGCAAGAGGTCCGTCGGCGTCAGCTCGGATCATTCGGGCTGACGAGTTGCTGGTTGTTTGATACTTTTGGCTGCAGCGCCACCTTTTGGCACAAATGTGTATGCAAACTTGAGCGAATATTTTAAAAGTCGCCACGCGGGCAGGACGCTTTCTTTGAAAGCCCGGTATTTTTTTAACCACTAACACGTAATGTTGTGTCTTTGCAGGTCGAGGTCCTGCTCGGCCAACTGGAGGCTGTGCAGAGGGACTTGAGCCTCAAAGAGGTTGAACTGAAACACCTTGTGGTCCAGCTGGAGCTGCTGGCCGATCAGAATGCAGCTCGTGTTAACGACTGTCAAGATGAGATCGCTGCCCTGAAGGTCGGTGCCATTTCATTAATTTCGTAATTTCTTTTAAGCCGCTTCAGAAGTACTTGGAAACGCTCCTGAGTTTATTTCTCTTCCCCTGCCCAAAATGCATATTTTTTCCCCAATTAAACTGACTGACCTAAAAATACTTCCATGTATTTTGGAGATGTCCTCTTCTGTAACATCCTAGAAACTCTCTTTCAAACAATGATGTATTTGTGTTTGGGGTTAACTGTTTAACCCTCCTGTTACCTTTATATTTACTAACATATTTTACCCTTGGGGTCAATTTGACCCCAGCAATTAAAACCTCCAGAAAATTATTAGAATTAATATTGTTTCCCAAGTTTAAGTGTGAGGTACTTTATGTTTGTTTGTTGACTACCTAAATAGCCCTTTAAATATATAAAAAAGTTGATATTTCTTATATGTTTGACACAGTGAAAAACAGCCTGGGGTCAAATTGACCCCAAAGAACACCGACATTAAACATTGAATGGGGTCAAATTGACCCGAAAGGTAACAGGAGGGTTAAGTAACCAGTAGGAACGTCAATTGAGGAAGATGGATTAGTACTTAATGAAAATGCAACTGATGGTTTCTTGCATATCCATAAGAAAGAGATGAATGGTGTCGACCAATGGATTGACCTGGTGTACAATGTGAACGTAGAGGGGAGGATTGCTCTCACATTGGGAACCCAGAAAGATATATCTGACTAAACTGTTAATGTATTATTTACCTATAATCCCACATATCAGACATTTAAGTATACATCATAAACACCACATAGTGTACACGTTACCCTTTCATTGTGTATGCATGTCATTTTATTTATCTTTTTATTATCCCCTCCCACAATATCTTTTCTTCATGATTTTGTTTATATTTATTCTCTCCTTCATAGTTAATGAACAAGAACTGACCCCCAGAATAAGCTTAACTTAAAACCTACAGTATAACGTATAATCGGACTGGCATGTACAACTCTGCTTTCAGGAAAATGTGTCCGCTCTCCTCGTCCTCAAGGAGGAGGAAGAGGAGCAGAGTGAGACGGAGGAAGAGACCCTCTCCTCAGCATTGCTCCAGGAGAAAAACCAGGAGATCGACCAGCTCAACGGTGAGCTCCAAAAACTGGAGCAGGAGTTGGAGAACGCCAAAGACGACAAGGTGGGAATACCTACAGACGGTGTGGGGGGGGGGGAGCAACTGCTTTATGTGGAACATGTAATTGTCACGTTCATTGCTGTTGTCTTTCTGACGTAAAGGCTTTGGAGGCTGAGCTGGAGGATCTGCGCTCGCAGGTGGAACACCTTCAGTCTGAAATCACGAGGGTGCGTCAGGACAAACGGGAGGAAGAGGAGCGCCTTCACGAGGTCATCAGCACGCTGCAGGCGGAGCTCGCCACGTTGGGCCCCAACCTGCACGAAGTCAGCGACTCTCAGGACGGCGACAGCATTAACGCCTCGCCGGCTCCCAGCCCCGAACCCGACCACTGCGCCGTCCAGGAGCAGGCGAGGAGGGGAGGAGCTACCAGCCTGAAGCAGGAGCTCCGTCTGAGTCGCTCGTCCTCGTCTCGTTCCCTTAACTCTCATCTCAAGGCGCTCCAGACTCAGCTGGAGACGGCGGTGGCAGAGAAAGACGGACTGGAGCGACTACTGCTCACCCAGGAGGAAGACTACAGAGGGTACGGGGAGGAGTTCGCAAAGAGGCTGACGGCTGAGCGCGAGAGGGCGGATGAACTTCAAGGTGTCCTCGCTGTCAAAGAGGCTGAGCTGGAGGTCAGAGCCCAGAAAGAAGAAGAAGAAGAAGAAGAGAAGACGAGGAAACTATCTGAAGAGGAGAGGGACGGTTGCCAAATTCAAGCCCAAGAGACGAGAGCACTGCGCGAGAAGAACGACCGCCTCGGCTCTCTGGTCACGGAGCTCCGAGAGAACGAAGAGGAGAGCGTGAAAGAGATCGGGACTCTAAAATCAAAAGAGCGGGAAATGCAAACCGAAATGGAAGTCCTTCAAGAAACCCGTCTCACTCTTGAGAGACGAGTCCAGGAGGTTCGGGCCGACGCCGTGGGCACGGAGGAGCTGGTTGCTATGGAAAGGACGAAGATGAAAACCCTCAAGACTGCGATGGGACAGCTTTGTGCTGAACGTGATGCCCTGAGGGGGAGGGAGGGGCAACTCCAGGAGGAAATCGAAAGGCTCAGGCAGGAAGGGAATTCCATGAGGGTTTGTATCCAGGACCTCACAGGTCGCCTCCATGAGAAGGAGAGCGGTCAAGAAGAGGCTCAAAAGGAAGTGCTGGTGAGTATAGATGCAATTGTACAATAAGATGGCACACGCATAGTTTCAACCTTCTTTTTACTTCCTAATTGAATTATAGGCCTTCCGCTAAATAATCTAGAAACTGGAGTATTGCCTATTATTTTGATGGTGCAAAGTTTATCTACATCATTTATAAACGGCAGTACAGCTGACTTTTATTTTAATGTAGTGTAATAATATCTCTGAATATAAATACTTAAATGTATGTGGTACTTGCACTGACTGCCTTTTTTTATTCAAGAGATGAGAACCACAACAATTATTCATTCAAACTCATTCCGCATAGCTTCTAAAAAAATTATTTTGTTGCTTTTTTACCCAAAATGTAGAATTTTTGTTTGCTCTTTGTGTTTCTGTTTAGATTTGTTCTGTTTGTTTATGCCTTATGTAACGTGTATTTGAGTGTGTAGAAAAGCGCCATATAAATCCAAA
This sequence comes from Pseudoliparis swirei, assembly GCF_029220125.1. Classification (NCBI taxonomy): domain Eukaryota; kingdom Metazoa; phylum Chordata; class Actinopteri; order Perciformes; family Liparidae; genus Pseudoliparis; species Pseudoliparis swirei. Next base: position 24,138,767 of record NC_079398.1, on the reverse strand, counting down.
GTATTATTTATACGTTTTTCTTCAGCCTGTGCTCCAGGTATCACGGTTGTTTGAGTCGAGACGGCAAACATCTGGCTGCTGCTTTTCTTTGCTAGCGTGCAGCTACGCTAGCAACCGCAGGCGAAACCACATCTGGTTCTAGTTAACTGCCGTAGTAACGCGTCACTCCAGAGACGGCAGAGGAAGTGACATTCGAATGAGGAAGCAGGAGGAAAATCTTTTAGCGTTTTTCTTTTCTTTAAAGCTCCGCTTTGTTTCATTTCTTTACCGTTTTTTAACGGAGGAGTTGATGTCGAAATGAAAAGAGGCTGCGACGCGTTTGTTGGTCTGCTGCATGGCTTTGCACTCTGGTCTGTTTTTGATTAGTTCATAGTCGTGTTGTCGTGCACTGAAGAGTTTTCTTGCAGTGTTTGTAAAAGACCGAGTTGGCGTTGAAACGCAGCCCGTGTGCTCCTCGTTAAATAAGTATTTACATTGCAAATCAGTTGTTGCTCTTATGTAAACGGTAGTTTTTCCAGGAAAGCTAAAAGCTGTGAAGTTAGAATATGGTATGTGGATGCAGGGTGTTGTGGATACCAAGAAAGGCTGCTAATGGGAGCGTTTGTCTCAGACCCACGCTGAGGGGACTCTGGCGAAAGCAGACGCTGCCTTGAGGCAGAGGGAGGCTGAACTCGCCAGGCTGAAGGCGGCGCACCAGGCTTTGAGGTCCGAGCTGACGGAGGTGAAACGGGGTCTGAGGACGAGTGCAGAGAAGGCGGAGAAACTGCACGAGGAAGGACAGGTGGGAATATTGCTTGTTTGTTTGTGTATTTTATTCAGTCAATCAACTCCAATACAATATGATCCTATATAATATACAAAAGAGAAAGACTGAAAAGGTATAGGTAGAAGCAAAAAATGCTTATAAATTCCTATACTAAATTGAAATCAAAATAAATCAGAAAATTAATAGAAAATAAAACAACAATAAACAAAAAAATCAAAAACAAAATATATTTATATATACTACCACATACATCTTCCATATAAATACGTTTTTAATCACATTTATAACTCTCAAAAATTCCCTTGAAAACCAAAAAGGAGTTAAACCATTCTTACATCCATTTCAACATTAACAGAAATACATAATCTTTTAATCCCTTTTTTAGCCTTTTGTACCGTGAACTTACAAACATCTCAAATCATATTTACACTCATGTATTGAAAGATAAACGTTGTGCACAGTGCAGTGACTTTGCTTCAGCTCTGCACTTTGTCTGCATTATTTTATAATAAACCAAATCATTAAATTTCATAACACGTGATCTGTAAAATAAAGGGTTTGTGTGCTCATAGTAGCCGACATTATTCATGATGCGTATCGCTCGTTTTTGTAACACAACTGTTGAATTAAAAAGGTTTTATAGGTCAAACCCCACACTACCACACAATAAGTTAATATATGAGAATGAACAAAATATTCAATACAAATTGTGAAGCAGTGGGATTTCTTTCTGTACAGATCCACCGTTTGTATCACGGCGGTACTGGGTGTTCTAAGCTGTATTGACTTCTGCCTTTTTTTTTAACAATATTTATTTCTCCGTCAGACCAAAGAGCGTGTCTTAGTCGACCTGGAGACTGATAACCAGCGGCTGAAGGCGGAGCTTCAAGGTGTCCAACAAGACCTGGCTGTGCAGGAAGAGGAACTGTCCTATCAGCGAGAAGAGCTACAGCAACTCGTACAACACCGTCACCAGCCAGGGTCCCCACAGAAGGGTGAGCACTTCGCTGTGTTGCAAACATACACTCTGCTGTTTAGACTTTCAGATTCTGCACACGGTTCACAGATTCAGCATGTGCATCCTCATCTGCACAAACAAAAACACGGACCCACTGATGGAAAACCAGCCCCGTCGTGCTATTGGAGGTGTAAACCGCCACCGGGAGCCTCTCGCCTCTCTGGCATCACAACGGTAACGAGTTATCACAGTGACATTTATGTTTTTCATCCGGCAGATGTTTCCCACAGAGCTTTCGAGGATGTCGTGAGCGCGTCCCATGAAGCCTCCCTGAGCTCTCCGGAGGTTTTAAGGAGACTGGAAAGCTCCGAAGACAGAATCCCGGAACGCTTCCACGTCTCGGCTCTCGGCTCCCGGCTGTCCGAGTTCAGCACTCTGAACTGCACGGGCCTGGACCTCCACCAGGTCAAGACCTCCCCCAGGGTTGTGATGGAGGCTCCTCTCTCCATGACCGTCACACCAGATCCAGCCACACGGAGTCCCCACTCCCCTGGCGCTGTGTCCGTATCGGACAACTTCTCCATGCTCGACTCACTGGACACCGATAAAGTACGTGGTGATAAAACTCCCACAAGCTTCTCCTTGTGGCATTCGGTAATGCCTTTGGTTCTAATGTAGTTACATATTTGTTTAATCTTTTATAATAACCTTTTCTTAGGTCCCTGAGTTGGAAGAACTTGATCCAACGGCACCTCCGTCCCCCCTGGGCTCCACCTCCTCGTCGGCACCAGAATGGGCCAGTGATGGATATGGCAGCAGTGAGTAGCACCTCTTTTTTCATAGTTTTTGGAGAAAATTGAGTTTCACGACACAATGACATGAGATACTTTTGTCTACATAGACCAGGGGTCGGGAACCTATGGCTCTTCCGGTGACGCCATATGGCTCCCAGACAATTTTGAGTTAAATTGAGTAAAATCTCCGCCCGCCCCCTGTAATTTTCTCTATCGCGCCAGATTACAGAAGAAGTAATGTAAGGTCCTTTTCTTAAAGACGTCTTTGTTCTTTTATTAAACTAAAAGTCTGTTATTGATCGTATCTACAGCAGCATGTCATTTCTGTCTCTACGTGTCGCGTGAACACTTCTCGGCTCTCCGTCTCGAGCTCGGGGCGGAGCAAAGAAAGTCACCTGTACCCCCCCCCCCCTCCCCCCCCGAAGCATCATGCAGCACCAGAAGTCGCATTAAAATTATACGTTAAAAATACTATATGGTTCTCAATGAAATATATTTGGCTAAAAGGTTCCTGACCCCTGACATAGATGGTACTTGTTGCTCGCATCAATCTTTTTTCTTCTCCTTCTGTGGATTACATTGGCAATCAGAAAAATATAGAATATTTTCTGTTTTCCTCTTCAGACGTGAGTTCAGAATTGGGTGCGAGGCTGAGAGTAGAACTGGAACAGACGGAAAGGCTCGACGCTCAGTTTCTGGAGTATCTCCACTGCCGAGGAATGAACCCCGCAGTGAACACGGATAGTGCTGCAGGCAGTATGAGCTACAACGACGACCTGCTGGCGCCCGAGCTTCAGGTAGGCGTTATTGCAACTCGGCAGTGATTCTTTTGATGATACAATATGCCTTGTTTTTACTCTGTTTCTTTCTCCGTCTTTCTACAGAGTCTGTTGAAGAAAGTTTATCAAGAAAGCTGCCGAATTCTCACCCTGTCCCAGCGTCGTGCCGCGTCTTCGACGGATCCCCACGCCTCGGACTCCAGGGCCTTCTCGTCGAGTCGGAGAGCGCATCGGTCTGAAGACGGCGCCGTCACACTGGACCAGCGGGACGGTTCACCCTCCAACCCCCCCATGAGCTGGCAGCAGGAGAAGAGGGCTCTCCAGGAGACGGTCATTGCTCTCCGAGAGCTGCTCTGTCGAATGGCCCAGAGATGCACAGACGTGAGTCTCTGTGGTTTTAAAGGGACTTTACAGTCGGGGACATTTACATCTTCACTTGCTGATCACTTTCCTCTTTGTTCCTCAGACTGACGGCAGAGGTGGAGACGACGGGCACAGAGATCCGCTCCAAATTGATGGACGGGGTGAATCCCAGTTGAGGACTGAGCTGGAGGAGAGCCAGAAACAACTGAAATGTGCTCATGACACTCGGCAAGAGCAAAAGAACAAAATACAGTCCGTCAGGTATGTTGCACACACCAAATAATGACGTTCAAAAGTTAACATATCAGAATAGACTATGTATATTCTAAAATCTATTGTAAAATCAGCTGTTATTACTGGAATGCAACCTACTTTGTGTTTATGTAATCTCTGAAATTGATGACATCATTTTGAACATTCAATTACAATTAAATCCAGCTCATGTCAGCCAGTGAATGCATGTTTAAATGTTACCGCTCACCTCCCTATTTATGAAGTAATCCCCTTTTTTGTGTTATAACGCACTAGTTCGAATCCTAACGGATCCTGCTTCCTCAGTGATTTGAGTAGTTTTAAGTATATTTGGTACTAGTTTAGACTTTTACTCAAAGCAGTGAAAAATAAGTTGTGCTTTTCTTTGTCGTCTTTTCCTTCAGGATGGCTGTGGAAGCGGGTGAGGAAGCTTTGAGACGGGAGCAGAGGGGAATCCAGGAGCTTCAACAACAACTGGACCAGGAGAGAGCTCTGAGTCTCCGTAAGGACAGAGAGGATGAGGAAAGGAGAGAGGTAAGACGAGGGCTTAGCACATGTACCGGTAAACTGAACGTCCTGTAACTTCTCATATCAAAGCTGGTATTCAAATGATGAAATAATGGCACGATTGAAGGTCAGTTGTTAATGCAGTTTGGGAGGTCGTCCACGACGACAGCACATGGTCATTTCAGTATAATTTACATTTACAGTCGGTAACAGTCATGTCTCTTTTTTTCTTACAAAATCAAACTCTTCCTTCTGTTTCTTCACATTAAAAAGCTTTCTAATCGGGATACTGCAAGATCTTTTGTACCTGACATTTTTGGTGGTAGTGTAACTAGTGTTTACTTTCCTTCATGGCAGATTATTTTGGTCGGGGAAATGCAAAGTGGAGCCCCTTACCGTATGAACACAAAGGAATATATTTAATGCTTCCACAGTATCACTGTATTCTTTATATTGTTTGCTCTTTAAAACTCGGTGTACTCGTTCCCCTTTTAAACTCTGACCGATGACTCTCCTCTTCCATCTCCAGGCTGTGCACGTTTCCTCTGAGCAGCAGAGGTCAGAGGTCACGGCTCTGAAGGGTCAAGTGGAACAGGAGAGGGTGGCCTGCAGCAACCTCCGACGGGAGCTTCAGATCGACCGGTCCCGCAGCGTGCTGCTGGAGAAACGCCTCGACGACACCCACAAGGAGCTCGAAGACGACCGGCAGCTTTCCGCTCGCCGACGTGAGCTCGAGGCGCAAGACAAGGCTCGCCTCGAGCGCCTCCTGGCTGAAGCCGAATCTCGCCAAGAAGAACTTGACGCCAAGCTCGCAAATGCTCACAGGAAGTTTGATGAAGAGAGAGAGCGTTGCTCTGGGCAGGTGGATGAGCTCATCCGGAGACACGAGGCCGATGCCGCCAGAGACGGGCAGTTCCTCTCCGACGTGCGCGCCCAGCTCGAGCAGGAGCGAAGGCAGGGGGAGGAGCTTGTCGTTGAGACGGACAAACTAAGAGCTGAGCTCCTGCAGAGCAAGAGGAAATGGGAAGAGGAGGACCGAACGAGGAGAGCGGAGCTGCAGAGGGAGCAGGAGGCCGCCTCTCGATATCGAGTGGCTATCGAGACCTTGAAGGAGCAGAAGCGGGAAAGCGTCTGTGCTTTAGAGATGGAGCGCGAGCGGTCCAGACACCAAGGGGTGGAACAGGCCGAGCTGAAGGACAGACTGCGACTTCTGAAGGACAAAGAGAGGGTGAGGGAGGAGCAGTGGGAGCGAGAGAAGAGGAAGGAGAGGCAAGAGCAGATGGAGAGCGAGAGACGACTGGACAGGACCAACAGCCAATTGGTAAAACATCAACTTACTTCCTGTGCCCAATGCTTTCACAACTGTAATGCTCTTACTTTAGATGTGTTCTGGATACACATGAATGCGCTTCCTTACAAACCATTTCTGGCTTCAGTGTGAGTTGGAGCTGTTGAGGAAACAAGACCAGCAGCGCATGCAGGAGCTCCAGCACACGCTGGCCGATCTGGAGAGCGAGGAGAGAGACATGGCCGCTCGGAGGCTGTCGCGACGGCCCAGCGGGCAGCAGCCCGACGCTGCACCGTCACAGCAGCTCCAGGCTGCACCGTCACAGCAGCTCAAGGCTGCACCGCCACAGCAGCTCAAGGCTGCACCGTCACAGCAGCTCAAGGCTGCACCGTCACAGCAGCTCCAGGCCGGCGGCGCACAACTAAACCAGCAGGTACACAAGTAGTTATTACATACACACTGCAGTCAAAGCCAGAGGTAGTGCTGTGCCACAGAGCCTCGTACTGTAGCACTGTTGGATGTGTGTAATGCTGCTATTATCAAACTTGCCTGGCTTTTGGAAAGTGACTGTATTTATTTAAAATGTGTTTATTCGTTTTGACGGATAAACATAAAACAAGTACGAAAATGTCAGACAAACATAAAAATATACACATATATATATATTTTATATATATAATTATTTAAATATATAAGAATGATATATATATTTGTATTTTATAAATTATTTTATATATATATATATATACACACACTATGAAAAATAGCCTCTTGGCTAACTATGGCACATTTACTGAAATGTATTTATTAATGTGTACTGTCCCTTATTAAATAAACCCAGTTAAAAAAAACACATACATATGCATATATACACACATACATACATACATACCCCAAAAAACACAAAACAACAACAAAAGCAACCCCGGCACCCCTTAATTATCTTTTCCTTGTCAGTGTGTTTACACCACCCTGCATCTATATTTGCATTTCCCTCAAAACCCCAATCTGACCCCCGAGTATTTGACCCCTCCTCTAATTTGGGATAAAAGCCATCGGACGTTTCCACGCTCGGTCAGTTTGGCTTGAGCTGTTCGTCACCACGGCAACCAGACTTCCAAAAGCAGCCGTCCCCGTCGCGACTTTGAGCCGGTCTGTGGGCGTGGCCGTGTTCAGGATCCGCCTCGCTGCCGCCACGAAGCCCGTCGATGAGTCCGACGGTGAGGCCCGGCGGCCCCGGTGGCGTCCGCTCGTAAACGGTGACGGTCTTTGTCTCGCCGTAGATGCCGTCGTCGCCCGGTCTGCTTGAAAGGTTCCTGGAGGAGAACTCTGAACTCACAGAGCGCGTCACGTCCCTGAGTCAGGAGAGAGCCGCCCTCAAACACACGCTGGCCCGCTCGGAGCGACAGCTGCGGCGCGCCGAGAACGAGCTCGCCAAGGTCGCCACGGAAACCGAAAACAGACCCGTCCACGATGTGACCAGCAGCAACAACAACAACTACAAGGTCCGTGTGAAACTCGCGCTCATCGGCATGTTTGTATGATGCCATTGTTTACAAGCTGGCCAGGAATATATTTTACAAGATGAATCACTGCAGAGTTTTCTTAACCAGTTATAGAACGTATTTAGCCTCCTTCAACCCGAGATTATGTCGTTTTCATTGTGTACGCTTTTTATTACCTTCGCATTGAAAATGCGGACGGTTATGTTTTGATCGCCGTGTTATTCGCATAAGTCAAAAAGTATTCAACCGAATCGCATGAAATTTGGTGGGATGATTGGTTATTATCCGGGGACCATTTGATTAGATTTTGGGATCGATCGGGGTCAAGGTCATGAAAAGGTCAAAATCGTATTTTTACCATAGCGCGGTCAATTTTTATCCAATTGTCATGCAACTAATGCCAACATGTTCATAATTCAATGCCCAATCTTGTGATATGCGAAGGTATGCGCTCTACCGAGTGCCCCTTCTAGTTATTTAATTTTTTCAGCTGCAAAAGTGCTACATTCACAAGTGTTAGACCGCCTCAAAGAAATGACCACAGGGGCACTATGCATCCAAACTTTGCCTCACAGACTAATCAATACAGCAATATTATTTAATTCTGGTTCCTACTCCAGCCAACACCTTCCCTGCACTTCGTCCCTAAACATACTAATGGTGTGTATGTACTTGGATGTCATTACACTTCTTGCTTTCAGCGGTAATGAAAAGCTGAAGAGGGGCACACTTGGGTGAACCCAAATGGTTTAATTACATTACGGTGGCTTTATTGTACAAATCTAAATCCCAGTGTTAACTTGAACACGTTGCTGTAACACGATGCATTCCATGTGTTCTTTGTTTTTCAGATGCAGCGCCTGTATGAGCGCTACCTGCGTGCCGAGAGCTTCAGGAAGGCGCTGGTCTACCAGAAGCGTTACCTGCTGCTGCTCCTGGGTGGTTTCCAGGAGTGCGAGCAGGCCACGCTGTGCCTCATCGCCCACATGGGGGCGCGGCCGTCGCCGCCCATCGCCCGGAACAGACCCCTCGGGCGATTTAGGGCCGCCGTTCTAGTCGTTATTGCCGTGTCAAGGTAGCGAGCGGGAAGAGTTTGCACGCCGGCTCGGCCTCGTCGACGGACACGACTGATCGCGCTTTGTTTTCAGGATGAGGTTCCTGACCAGGAAATGGCAGAGAGCGATCAGAAGACTCTCCGTATCGGGGACCGTCAACGGGCACACGGGTCAGAACGGTCAGAACGGTCAGAACGGTCAGAACGGTCAGAACGGTCAGAACGGTGAGCACATTGGATGTGACTGTGTGAGTGTGACTGTGTGTGTGACTGTGTGTGTGACTGTGTGTGTGACTGTGTGTGTGACTGTGTGTGTGACTGTGTGTGTGACTGTGTGTGTGACTGTGTGTGTGACTGTGTGTGTGTGACTGTGTGTGTGTGACAGTGTGTGTGACAGTGTGTGTGACAGTGTGTGTGACAGTGTGTGTGTGTGTGTGTGTGTGTGTGTGTGTGACTGTGTGTGTGACTGTGTGTGTGACTGTGTGTGTGTGACTGTGTGTGTGTGTGACAGTGTGTGTGTGTGTGTGTGTGTGTGTGTGTGTGACTGCGTGTGTGACAGTGTGTGTGACTCCGTGTGTTTGTGTGTTAAATTGCAATGTCACATACACACACTGCATTTTGCACACTGTCTATATTTAATATTTTTGTATTTGATTTGATTTGTCATTGGTGTTGTGTGTTGTGTATGCATGTGTGTTGTATATGTACATATATGTTTTGTATTTTACTTTGTATACTTCTATATCTTTCATCCCTGTTTTTATGTTTTGTTTTTTATTCTTGTGTGTTTGGTTTATTGGTGCTGCTACTGTTACGACAAATTTCCCCTTGGAAAGTATATATCTATCTATCTCTTACAGGGCCGAAAGCAGAAGTTCTAAAGCAACAGCCGAGATTACATTTTGACACGCCGCCCAACAGAGACGCCGTGTCGGCTCTCGTTCCACCCAAAACGTCTCCCTTCAGGTTGGGCTCATCCTAAACGTGACATCGTTCAGTGGACGTCTTCACGATTATTTTTATGGTATTACGGTCATTTTTCATCAGTGAGATGTTCTCCTCCCTTCAGGGTTTGCACCTCTCTAGACTCTGAGCCTTCAGGAGCAACGTCCCAGGATCCAGAGCGGTCTCTGACGGAGTACATCCAACATCTGGAGAAGGTCCAGCAACGCTTGGTGGGAGTAAGACCAGGTGAACGGCATTAAGTAGAAGGAAGATGACGCAGTTTAATTGTGTTTAATGACGTTTTAAAAAGCTGTCACAGATGTGGCGCTCACTGGACGCACAGGGTGTCAGGGGAACTGAGTCCATTCATCGGACGTGGGATTGGGGCTCCTCCTGGTTTCAGTCATGCACTGTCGTCCATGTTTGTGTTTACAATAAATCAGTGATTGGGTCTGAGCAGCGTACAGTTAAGTTAGGAATTATACTGCTGATGGTACGCACAGATTTTAAGGCATCCCACTCTAAAACAGCCAAATTATTAAGCACAACCTCTTGGGTTCTGAGTCCCTAATTGTAATCGTAGAGAGTGATTTCACACTGGGAGATGTTAAGGGCACTGGGTTTATGTTTTATAGCTCTTATGCCGAGATCAGACCACGCATCACATATCTGACCGCTGATGGCTCAAATGAATAATACAACATTAAAAAGCGCTCTTTCCTCTTTTAGTGACATAGCAGAATACATCAGAGCCGCTCACAACTTTTACACCATGCTCTGTGACACACAGAGGAGCACGACAAGCATTACACCAAATGGAGGTGACGTCATCAGCTGCAAGAATAAAGACAGAGCCCACTGAATGTTTTCACTCCATACTTCATGCACACTAGGATTGCCTAATTGAACACTATATTAATACACATCTTGTGTAGTCTGATCCCTGCATTAGATGCTTGTCTCCTAATTTTGGTTTTCCAGGAAGTGTTTTTGTCCAGTAATTGGAAAGATATTCACAGAACCACGCTACTGGTTACAGAGTTCATTACAAGACGAGTAATTATACCAAAAACTGACCTGACAGTTCTTGCAAAACAGCATTTATTAAACTCCACCAAACCTGTGTGCTCTATCATCTCCCAACCTAGTAACCAAGACTAATTTAGTCCCGCCCCCTAAAGAGGAGAGGAGGATACAGGCAGCCTGTTCCCCTGATATGATTGGTTATCGGCAGCGCTGGCTGCAGGAGAATAGGACGTGGCTGTACCTGAGCTGCTTGTCGCCACTTTACCTGAATGGTCCAGGTGAGTGTGAGTGTAAAATACTCACTCCACCAAATGTCAAAGCAGCATAATGCACGTCTGACACCGGGTGCTTTTATTCATTCACTGGGTGCACGAGATGAGCGGTGGGAGGTCCGGCCTGAAAGATATATGCAAACCTGCTTTTGCGATATTTACTGAGGTGTAAATGTACTTGCTTGTTAAAGATTTAGAAAAGGTTCTTTGATGGTAGTTTGTGTGTATTGTATGCGTCTGGATACTGATCACCTTACGTTGTTGTTTTTGTGTGCTCTCTTAGGTTCGTCTGGTTTCCAGCCCGGCCCGAAGTTATCCGACCACTGAATGTATGAACGTCTGCGGTCTGCACATCGTTCCAAAACTGTAGAAAAATCAAATGTGTAGAAAGGAATTATTGTGATTAATTTTTGAAAGACGTGATTTTATAATTGCATAAATTATTTTTGCATATTTTTCTATTCTATGTACGCTAGTATTTTTAAGGTCATCTTGCGATGTTGCAAAAACAGATGATTTTTCTTTATTTTAAATATTGTTTATTTTTCTATTGATGTCTTTATATCCCATTGTGCTTGTAAATAGGACTGATGTTCATTTTACATGCGTCCAAATTTGCACCGATTTTTTTTCTCCTTTTTTCTGGAAATCCATGATTAACATTATTGCATAAAGATGAACCATATTTGTTTTTTGTATTTATGTTTCTACCATAAAGTTGATTAATATTTTTAATGTGTTTACAAACCAAAGAGACTGGCTTTATTTTATTTCGCCTCCATTAATTATATCCTGGGGTATCTGTCACTTGCGCTATGAAAGTTCTTCAAAAAACTATTCAAATGTAAGGCTCCAAGCAGTTAAAGTTTAATGAGTCCTGATATGATAAAGCCCCCAAAAAGGCAATTACATTGGCAGAATAATAATGAACAGGACTGTTTCAAGGGGCCTTCGTTGGCCCGAGGCTGTCGATGCGTGAACCCCGATTAGATGTTTGCTTGTCATGTGCTCTTTATTAAAGTAACCTTAATACAGGATAATCAATTTAAACATGCATGCTACTTTAAGAAAATAATAGCCTGATGGTTACAATAATAAAACAGGAAAAGAAGACAAACAAAAAAATGTACAAGTAGCATGATAAATCCACCAATACTCTGGTATATCAGATGTATGAAATGGTTAGTCAAAGTGAAAGTTGCATTTATAAAAAATGATAATTCCCATTTTGGCACTTGCAAATGACATAATGGGAAATAATTAACATACATTGTCTAATTTGTACTCATTTTTTTAAAGGTTTCATTAGACTATACTAGATATTTAGAAATATATTCGTTTTTTTAGTTAAGCCATAATTTGTGTTTTAATATTGACTTCCTATTTTATTACACATGTTAGGAATTAAAATGTCGAACCCTAGACCCTTTGCATTTTTTATTTTCTAGCGAGTTATGTAACCGGTTAATCCACATCTTTGAATGTCAGCAGCAGCCAGTAGTCTGACCTGCCACCGTCTCGCTCTCCATCAGGGGTTCGCTTGTTTATGAAGCCGGCAGAAGCCGCTTGTGATGTTCCTCCCATTTATCGGATCTATTCCAATGAGTTTAGAGCTCCGCCCACACGTTTCCGTCGGCGTTTAAAACGTTCGCACCACGTGAGACATCAACACAGGAAGTGGGGGTGCGTGAGTGTCCACTGAAGGGAATACTGATCATGGGTGGGAGAGCACCGATTAGAGTACTGTTCACGTTCTTAAAGGACACAGGGGTTTATTATAGGATACAATTAAATGGTAGGGACGAGGGTTAATATTTTATTTTATATATTTTATTTTATATTTTTTGTTTTGTTTTGGGGGTAAAGCGTCAACCGACAGATTAATAGTCCAGAAGGTGGCGGTAATGCACCAATTATATGGATGCCAACCGCCGTTAAAAAAAGAAGAAGAAGAAGCGTCAACACGGAATGACGCACATCCTTGGCGCACAGCGCTGCTAACGCTAAGCAAAGCCAACGGCAGGCTGCGCGTGTCGTAGGTCTCGCTGTATGACGTCTTATCCGCGGTTAAATAGTCCTGGACCGCGTAGAAGGCCTCGCTAACATCGTCGCGTATCTGTCTGGGATGTATGGATGGATAGTTGACGGAATATCGTCGCTGTTTGAGCCCGTTACGGGGCCAAAGCCCACCGACTGGCCCGGGAACGGGAACGGTAACGTTGACGACGAGGGACCCGCGCGAGCTGGCGAGCGAGCGCGAGCGCGAGCGCGACTGCAGGAGAACCACAGCAGAGCCGCGAAAAGGAACTACCAGAGGTCTGTTGTTGGGGATTAAAGAGCATTTCTGTGCCCTTTCGATGTGTTCACTGATACTAGTGACTCCGTTTTACCGCCTTGGTTATTTATTGTTTTTACTTGACGTTAATCGAGTCACAACAATGAAGATATTGGCTATAACATTAGGTTATTTAAGGTTACAATATAGCGCAGAAACAGAATAGTCAGTCATAACATGAAACACCGAGATAATATATTTTATATTGGTTGATTACGACATTTCTACAAGCACAAACAACCACCAAGTGTTTGGATTTCACCCAAATGACATGTCACACGCCAACGCATTCTGATAGATGATACGAATGCAGTCAAATATACCAGAAGTTATAATGTTTTTTATCTAAGTATAATGTTTATTCAAACCACATTTCGAGAAACATTTAATCAACTTCATGGTGTTTACTCTATTTAGTCTAACCGTATTGCTATAGACTAAAATGGGTTATTTTGGAGGATGTAGTTCATGGTACAGTTGAATTGTATTGAGACGTTTTTTAATGTGTCACCCCAATTTAGATCAGAGAGATCTAAAAATACATGCAGATACATTTCCCATTGGCAGGAACATTATTGACGACTCTTTTGGTTTTTGCGTAATGATGAAGATATTCCACAAAAACACCAAACAAACTCTCAAAAGTGAAGGATTTCCTGCTTTTCTCTGTTGCATAATGATGAAACTGAATTTTTTCATAAGATGTTTGAAGACGTCACTTTGGACTCCATCATAGTTTCCCAGACTGTGAGACAAACCTGACGGGTTACTCAATAAAGACACGCATTAGTTGGAGGCAGGTGTACCTAAATATATATACAATTTGGGCACAAATTGAAGCTAATCCAAATCTGTCATCACTTTGTTGATATTATGTTATGGAGTCAGAAATATTGGGATATTGTTAGTATCCTTCATGTTAAACACATTTTTTCTCGTTACAGTGTTGATGTTGCAGACGGTGTTTGCCAGAGTGACCAGTTGGAGGTGAAGAGACGGAGGCGAGGTTTGTTCAAGAGACCGATTATTCTCATATTAATTCCCAAAGTCTCCCTCAAATGAAGACTTGTTAATTTGGGGTGTGCTGTGTGTCAGATGTAGTCGTCAGCTTTGTGAAGAAGACGGTGGCCGGGGTAGCAAACCTGCTCAGGCTGCGCAACCCGCTGACGACCAGGTGTGACGACCCCAGACATTATGAAGACGCGCAGGTTTGAGCTCCGACTCTTCGTCACACGCATGTGTACATTTTAAGTTTACAGGGGAATTAAAGTTTGATCCACGCTGATGGCCAGCAGGCCTCCAGGAAGTCAGCGTTCAATCAATATCCCTCTAGCTATTATTACCTTCGCATTGAAAATGCGGAAGGTAATGTTTTGATCGCCGTGTATTTATTTGTATGCGTGTTACTCGCATAACACAAAAAATATTGAACCGAATCGCATGAAATTTGGTGGGATGATTGGTTATTATCCGGGGACCATTTGATTAGATTTTAGGATCAACTGGGCCGAAGGTCAAGGTCAAGGTCATAAAAAGGTCAACATCTTCTTTTTACCATAGCGTAGTCAATTTGTGTCCAATTGGCATGCAACTAATGCCAAAATGTTCATAATTCAATGCCCAATCTTGTGATATGCGAAGGTATGCGCTCTACCGAGTGCCCATTCTAGTTTAAGTCATTACCTTAAAAGTGGTAGAAGGCAATAATGGCCAAATCCAGAGTTAAGTCCATGCTGCCATTAATGTGAATGAGTCCGTGTGAATGCTCGTGTTCTTGCTCTTTCAGCCCTTGAAAGTGGACCGTTGAGTAACTTTCATAGGAACCCACAGTAGCCCTCCTCCAACAGCGTATCCAGCTCTCTTCACACGTCCATGATGCATGACTGCTGAAATGTTCCGTCCATCTTGTCATCGTCCTGTTCTCGCTCTGTAAATTCTTCCTGGGTCACCAGAATTGAACGGTTCTGAATAGATGTGTGTTGCATCCAAGATCCACTGAGGACACATTTGGAAATGTTGCTGTATGTAGTCCAGTAGGAACAAAATTGCTGCAGACAAAACCGTCTCGAATTGTTAAACGTCCACCTAACTCGCATGTCTCGTTTTTATTGCTCCAGCCTGTTACTCTGATGGGGATAGATGAGCTCCACACCTCTAGGCTGAACAGTACCGAGTGGAGAATGAGTAAGTGAAGACCGCTATCATTGCAGGAGGAGAATGATCTGTTGACTGTATGTCTGTCTCTTTGTTTCATCCACACTCTTCTCTGAGTGGTCCTCTTACCCTGCTGCCGATTGGCATGTGCTTGCATGTGTTGTTTGTCCTCAGGTAAACCAGTAGTCGTTGTGAATGAGCGGAGTGGGAAGAATCCCTTTCAGAGCTCCTCGTCTCCTTTAATGAGGAAATACAGGCACGTCCAGTTCCCTTCACTCATCCAATATGCTGTAAATATACCCACACGGCTGTATAACCATCAAACGCTTCTTTACTAATGCACATAACCTTTTTGAATCCAGCGGGGCGGGGCTGTCTGCAGGGCTCCCCGACAGGGGGAAGGACCGGGAGAGGAGAGGCTCCCTGCAGCTGCTGCCCTCCAGACCTGCTGTGAGGGTGGGAACCGCCAACCCCGATCCAGCCTGTAACGGCGCTGCTCACCACCGCTGCTACAAGCCCAGTCTGACTGTGGAAGAGGTAAGACGGTCTGTCGGTTTTATTTGTTGAGTATGTATGTCACTGCCAGACTGTGTACAAAGTTTATTTTCAATACATGAGTGTAAATATGATTTGAGATGTTTGTAAGTTCACGGTACAAAAGGCTAAAAAAGGGATTAAAGGAAGATGTATTTCTGTTGTAGGAGTAAATTATGGAATAATGTTGAAATGGATGTAAGAATGGTTTAACTCCTTTTTGGTTTTCAAGGGAATTATTTATAAAACAATTCTTGAGTTATAAATGTAATTAAAAACGTATTAATATGGAAGATGTATGTGGTAGTATATATAAATATATAAATTGTTTTCTTTTTTTATTGTTTTTGTTTTGTTTTTTTGTTTTCTTTATTTTTATTTTTTTTTCTGATTTATTTTTATTTCAATTTATGATAGGAATTTATAAGCATTTTTTGCTTCTACCTATACCTTTTCAGTTTTTCTCTTTTGTATATTATATAGGATAATATTGTATTTGATTGACTGAATAAAATACACAAACAAACAATATATGGATACTTTATAAAAAGGCGTTGTTTGTACAATTTAGAAGTCTTAAAAATAACGACTGATGCAAAAAAAATGTAGCTTGAAAAAATCTGATTATGTCCTTGCGGTTGGTATATATTATTTAACATAAAATGCAATAACAATCTTGATGAGGATCCCGTAAGTATATTTTATGAGGGGGGAAATTGGCCCAAGATTTTTGAATGGTATTCACCACTAATCAAGCTTTCTTTACCACATGGCTTTGTCAGTTCTCGTATATTTGGGATCTTCCTTTAGGCCATAAAGCAGAACAATAAGGAGCACTACAGGCGCTTGCTGGAGATGGTGTCGGAACGGTACAGCAAAAGCCAACCACTACCTTTCAACCAAACGAAACCGCACGAGTGAGTACAACCCATTATTCACGTGGAGTATTTACATATTTCATCGAGGTCCATTTAACAACATAACGTAGGACGTGATCTCGTATCCCTTTCTCCTTTTCCTCCCAGGGAGTTGCTGTCACAGGTTGATCACAAAACTGCTGCTTCAGGAAAAGCCTTTGAATCCGTGTCCAGGAAGACGGGATACACGGGTGAGGCGCCTCAGAGACGTTGATCTGTAAATATACTTTGTTTTATGTCATGTCTTTTGAGTTTTATTTGTAAAATTAAGTTATAATTGGATCCAACTTGTTGTTTAAAATTATTATTTTTATAGATTTAAACAATTCCTCAAATAAATAGAATAAATAGTTTTCACATCACCGTTGAAATAATCCGCCCGAGTAATAAACATGTTCCAGTGAATCTACCCTGATCAACCGGCACTTGTCTTTTTGAACAGCTTCCTCAAATATGTTCACGTGGAGAAATGCATCTGCACCCAAGGACAGGTTAGTGTAGTAAGTCTGAGTCTACTAGAGTCTATATATATATATGTGTGTGATGTATATTGATTAATTCTGCATGTTGTACGAACCTATGTTTGATTTTAATTTCCAGGTGGGGGAGCTTGACCTTCAGTAAAACCTTCAGTGGAGCCCTTGAGGACGCGAAGCCTGTTCGATGTGCAACGGTAGTCATTTATCGCCCTCGTTCACGGCGTGTGGAAGCAGCCTTTAATCGTGATAACCGGTGGAAACGGCAGTTCGTTACTTCTCTCTCTCTCTCTCTCGTATGTCGACCTGCGTTGCAGCAGAAACCGGCCGCCGATTTGGACCTTTCTACAGAAGTAGCGACTCGCCTCAATCTCGTGGACAGAGAGACTCCTGATGTCAGTCGCCCGGACGCACACATGGCATACGCCTGGCACGGCGACGAGGACACGCCCAGGCTGACCAAGGTGAGGGGACCGGGAGTGCGGCGGCGTCCCGCGTTGAAGAAATCACGCCTGCGACGTCTTTGTATTCAATGCATTTGCTGTCTTCGTGTCCAGGAGATGGCGGCGGAGGTGAGCTGCGCTCTGGCGCACAGCGATCCCAACCGTGTTCTCAGTGCCGCCTTCAAACTACGCATCACGCAGAGAGACCTGGCCACGGTGCAGGAGGGTGGCTGGATCAACGATGAGGCAGGTACTCGGGAGTCAGCGGGACTCTTCAAGCCGGACACGCTCCCCGTTCGTAGGACAGTCGTTTGTTCGACCGACGGGGCCGTTCAGCTGAACAGCTCAGGCCCTCGGCCCACTCGCGACCTTCGTGATCGTTATCGCGTCTGGTCTTTTGTCTCCATGCACCGCGAGAACATTTGGCAAGTAAACCCATTGATGGTCTACATATGCTCTCCTAGTTCCAGTCTCCCCCCCTCTTCCCACACTCAAAGAAATGACTCATTGGATGAACTCAATTAAAGTGTTGGCAGGTTTTCCATCCAATAATTATATGCAACTCCAACTCAAATTTAGCACATCAGTGCAATAAAATGTAATTTAGTTAGTACAACTCATTTGTATCGAATACATCTAAAATAAAATAACGATATTCATTAAATTAAATTAATTTGTGTTTGTCCAACTCAAAATATAAATTGGAAATTAAATATTCTATTCCATACCGCTCATCCTCATTGGGGTCACGGGGCGCTGGAGCCGACCCCAGCTGACATTGGGCGAAGGCGGGGTCACCTGGACAGGTCAGAGGTCATCCAGGGCTCACATAGAGACAGACAACCATTCACACTCACATTCACACCTACGGGACATTTAGAGATCAATTAACCTGACTGCATGTCTTTGGGCTGTGGGAGGAAGCCGGAGAACCCGGAGGGAACCCACGCTGCCACGGGGAGAACATGCAAACTCCGTCACAGAGACGTGTTTCTGGTGTGAACAGTCAGGCGACCGTTTCAGGAACTATTGACGTAGCTCGCCGCTTTTGGGCTACTCCTCCACCCAGTGAGATCCTGGAGTTTGATCTTATTCGGGTTCAGCCTTAGAATGTGTAACGGCGACTTACAACGCCCTCTATCACCCCATGTCCTTCAATGAGTAAAGAAGCAGCCCTGTTTTCTTGGTTAAAAATATGAGATAAAAAGTCTTAAAATCACATTTAAGAATGTTTTTTAAATGTTTTCCGTTGTGCCTCGTCTGTTTCACTTACCAAGGTGATTAACTTCTACCTGTCCCTGGTCATGGAGCGATGTTCCAGTGAAGCAGCAGGGTTGAAAATCTACTCGTTTAGCACCTTCTTCTTCCCGAAGCTGCGAGGCGGGGGCGGCGGGCCGGCTGGAGGATACCCAGCTGTGAAGCGCTGGACCAAGGCTGTCGACCTTTTCCTCTACGACCTCGTCCTGGTCCCGCTGCACCTGGGCGTCCACTGGGCCATGGCGGTGAGTCAGAACCACACTGATTATAGATGTGTTATTAGCCATGTCAAATCCTCCTTTTTATTTGTAGATTCTTGTCAGTGCCTTGAGTGCTTTAACGGTTTTTGCGATAGAATCGGATAAACTAGAATTGATTATTTTGTCACTATAATTATATAATTATTTCCTTTTTTGTTGATATTCAAGAACATAAGAAACACAAAATCCAATTGGGTTGATTATCGGGCTGCAACGAACAATTATTCTGATAATTGATTAATCTGTTGATTATTTTTTTCGATTAATCGGATAAAAAAACAAAAGTAATTTTCAACCCTTTATTCAAAACAGGGTTTGTACGGTCATGGAAAACCTGGAAAAGTCATGGAATTTTTAAATGGCTATTTCCAGGCCTGGAGAAGTAATAAAAAATAAAAAAATCCCAACATTTTTGGAAAAGTAATGCACATTTTTTATATTCAAATGTTTATATACACGGTATGCTTTGGAATTCTCATTGTTAGTTTAAATACTACATCTTCTCACTTTTTCATGTATACACAGAGTTTTCACAAATAGTTTAATCATGGACGTTTGGTTTAAAGTCCTGGAAAGGTCCGCGACTTATTGAGCGCCGTAATAATCGCGTGACACAACGAATCGATAATGAAATTCGTTGCCAACTATTTTAATCATCGATTTTTATCAATTTTATCGATTCGTTGTTGCAGCCCTAGTTGATTATGCAGCGTATTTAAATGTTTTCCTTCCCTCTTTCTCCTTCCAGGTAATTGATTTCAAGTCGAGGACAGTGATGTCATATGACTCGATGGGACAGAGACACGATGACGTCTGTAGTCTTTTACTGTGAGTCCTCATTGGGTTCTTAAGCTTTGGTTATCGGGCCTTTTCCAAAGGACACTTTATATTCTTGCACGATTCCTCATCAATATTCTCCTTTTCCAGACTCTACCTTAAAGAGGAGCACCGATCAAAGAGAGGCAGAGAGCTCGACAGCCCCAAGTGGACTGTTGGAAGCTTGCGGGCCACTGTAAGTCAAACGGAGATGAAGGACTCGACACTAAATGGAATATTTAGACTTTTACTGTGTGTTTAATGTGTTGTTCACTGCTCATGCCTCTAGGAGATTCCCCAGCAGAGAAATGGCAGTGACTGCGGCATTTTTGTCTGTAAATATGCTGACTATATCGCAAAAGGAAGGCCTCTCACCTTTAAACAGGTGAACACTTTATATTCACCTCACACAGTAACACTTTTTCAAATGTAATTGTGTTATGAACTCAAAGTAATATGTCCCTCTGTCTACAGTGCCACATGCCTCTCTTCAGGAAACTGATGATTTGGGAAATCCTCAATCAGAAACTGCAATAGAGGATCAAAACAATCTAAAAGAGCAACAGGGACTCTCTCCATGGAGTAACGTCTGTGTACAGTAACGACACGGGGAAAGAAAAGCGTGGCTGGGCCAATGAAGTGGACTCAACCGACTGGAATCTAACTCACTGTTGCAGTTCTGGTCTGGAGAAATGATAACACGAGTCTTAAAAAGAACATATTGACACTTTGTAATCTCTGAGTTGTAATTGGAGACATTACTGGGAAGGAAGAATGTGTATGTATTGCAAAAGCTTTGGCACTACTGATTGGCTTTTTTTTTTAGTGACTTTTTTTGACTCTTGGTTCTTCTGTTTGAAGTTCTGCCTGAAGTGCCTTCAGCCCTTTTAACACTGAGCTCAACTTGGAGCACGCTTTTGCATATTTGGGCAAATCGCTTGGTCACATACAACTCAAAAGCCTGGCTCATGATTTGTTGGATTGGATTGTTGCAGTGCTATTTTCCCAACTAACTACTATGCTATTTAGTTATTAATTTCAATTTCTGTGAAATATACAATACAAATCTAAATGCCTCCTTTCCAGTCCCCTTTTGAGAGAAATCCTGCATGGTTGAATGCCTGTTGTATATTTTTGTTGTGATTATTGATGACTTTACTGGATAAGAAAGGGTTTGGGGATATGTTTGTCATGTTTTTCTCTTTGAGTAGAGCATTAAAAGTTGTCTTCCCACATGTAATTTAAGGCACTGTCCCTTCTGTGAATCTTTCCCATGAGCTTATTGCAGGAGGCTACTTAGGCCTATGACTTCCAGTATAGTATACTGCATCGCAACCTACTGTACGCACACGCATGTCTGAGTTCATGCTTTAAAAATGTGATTCCTTTTTTTCTGGAATAAAGTGCTACTTTTTTTTTTTTTAATGGATTTTTATATATTACATTACTCCATCAGTGGCTACTAGAGGCTTGAGTGTGAGCTCAAATCTATATTACAATAAATGATCACCTTTACATTGCAAATGCGCAATTATTTTGTTGCTATTACAACTTCTAAGAATCATTAAAACAAGGGGCCATAAACTTGCAATTAAAGGGAGCGTCTCTGTATTTCATACAATATTATACAAGTTACAACAGTATTTATATTTGTGCATAACCATTTCTTACGTAGTGTGCCGGTGTTGATTCTTGTTTGCCGAGATCTGCAAATAGTTATTTATAATTCTTTGTTAAAGAATTGATCATGTACATTTTCATAAATAGTCAATAAGAAACGGACATGTATTTAAATACAGTTAAACTAACAAGCCAGAGGGGGAAGCGCAGAAGTAAAAGATCTCCGTCAAATGGAAAGATGAATGCAGACACTAAGGCACAACACTATTGTGTGATTAAAATCATCATAGGCAATGCATGCCTTTTTGTTGGAACAGTATTAAAGTTTTAAGATACATTTGAAACCCTGACACTTGTGAATATAGAATTTGGCAAACATATTTACTACATGTATTTAATACACCCTTTACTCAAATGTTCTCTTATAGCTAAATAGGCCACATATAACATGTTCATAACATTAAATAATAATAAAATCTGTCTGATTTATAATTATTCTTCTGGAAAAATCATGATTTTCCTTCAATAACTTCCTGTAATGTGACCCAGCGGCTCAACGTCAACACGCAGACGGAATGTAGGAAACGTGGTGAAACGCATGTAAATTGTAATTTCTTGCTTTCAATGTAGAGGTGACCATTCAACAAATAGATTATTATTAAACTGAGTATTGTTTAGGCTATTTATTTCCTTCGCATTTTCAATGCGGAAGGTTATGTTTTGATCGGTGTATTTATTTATTTATTTATTTGTATGCGTGTTACTCGCATAACTCAAAAAGTTTTAAACCGAATCGCATGAAATTTGGTGGGATGATTGGTTATTATCCGGGGACTATTTGATTAGGTTTTGGGATCGATCGGGTCAAAGGTCAAGGTCAAGGTCACGAAAAGGTCAGAATCTTATTTTTACCATATTACCAATTTTTTATCCAATTGGCATGCAACTAATGCCAAAATGTGGCTGCGGCGAAGGTATGCGCTCTACCGAGTGCCCGTTCTAGTTCGGTTATGGTTTTCGATCTTATATTGTGAATTGTAGGCGATAATCGCGGATTTTATTTTGACAATCCCGAACCGGAAGTCGAATGTTTAGCTTTCCTGACATCGTCAGAGAGTTGCGGGCTAGCTAGCTCGTGCCGAGCCGAGCCAACATTTGCTGTGCGTTAAATATTTAGCAGGCGATAACATTGCACCGGTCGTCAGTCCGTTCACAGCGTGCTTTGTGCTGCCGCCTCGTAACAGTAACATGAGCGACACCGTGAAAGAGTTCAGGGAGCAGGTGAGTTGCGATGAGAAGTTGAGGTAGCAGTTTGAAACGTGTAGCTAGCGCAGGCGTTAGCGCCAGCTGCGCTCTGCGGGTCGGTTAGCGGCCGTACTCTTTGATAATAGGCCTCGCACTTGAGTTGAATGTGTTCAATGTCGCGTTTACCCGAGTAACGTTAACCGGGAGAGCACCGAGCGTTCAGAAGATATCAACAACAATAACAGTGACGTCACGGGATGTAGCTACAAACTGCGCTTTATTTGCTGACTTGTTACGTACCGTGCTAAACTATTGACGTATTAATTTCCAGTTCATATTAAATATTGATGTATTACAATTCAATATGTAACGTTCAGATGTATATATTATATACTATTATATAGTAATGTAGGACAATTCAAGCTAACATAGACGTGTGACGTTATTCAGCGAATGTCTTTTATTTGTGTACCTTTTTGGCTCTTACAGAAACCAACTTTCCTTATCACCCTTGTTTGTTCTTTGTTAAGGTTGAGGTTGGAAGAAAGAAAAAGGCGGAAGACGTGTCAGATGTGAAGTTGTTATTATTTGGCCCTGATGGTGTTGATGCATGCTAATGTGTTGGATGCTGAACAGAAGCTATCAAGATCTGTCCCCACTACTACTAGTGTTGTCATGGCAGATGGTAAATGGGGGAAGAGGAGGAAAAAGAAGTCATTAAGTCAAACAGAAGAAAGAAGAAATGAAGGGTTGTTTTGAAGTTAAAGAAGTTATGAAGTTAAGATCAGAAGTTTACCAGGGTATGATTGATTTCCTCACAGCCTGCTATGCTTCTCTTTTTCATCCTGTTTCTTTCTCTTAAGCATGAGCATTTTGTTTTCTTTCTCTCTATAAGAAACATCACTGGTCAATCCCTCCAAACCTTCTAGTTTTAATTTTCGTGCAATCTGTCTTTCAGCTAAATTACATACTATATGATTTCCTTCTGCATTGTTATGTATGACCTCTTATAAACACATTCCTTAAAAGAGTAGTGAAAAATCTGTGATGAAATGTCATGAACTCTCACTGAGGGTGGAATGTAGAGGTCAACGCTGTCACCTCCTCGCCCTTTATTTGGCACGCAATTGTCTGTAGAGTGTTTTTTATTTGAGTGTCTGGTCTGTCCAGGACTCGCGGCCTGGTTCTAGGAGTGCGTCCCCTCGGGGTTCTGCAATATCCACCAGCCGCTCACCGGCAGGCTCAAAAGATGGCTCCCGACGCTCCAGGTCGAGATCCAGATCCAAATCCAAATCTAGGTGAGATTGGTTTTGTTTACATGTGCATGTGAAGGTGGTGTTTTCAAAGTCAGGGGGGGTATGTGGACTCGTGCACTAGATTTGTACAGCTTTTTGTGCATGAAACACAAGTACAGGGTTCGTACGGTCATGGAAAACCTGGAAAAGTCATGGAATTTTAAAATGGTCATTTCCAGGCCTGGAAAAGTCATGGAAAAAACTTAAATCATAAACGTTTTGGAAAAGTAATGGAAATTTGTTATAATCTACGCCGAGTTTGAAATATTTATTATGTTTTTTAAAGAAAGACGCTCAAAATACAAGCCGGCATTTTCTAAATTTGTCATGTTTATACCGAAATTCCAGTTTGGTCATGGAAATTTGGTTTAAAGTCCTGGAAATCCATCGGTCAAAATGTGTAAGAACCCTGCAAGTAAATGACACGCTCTGATTTAAGTTCACGTCCACCCCCAGGTCCCGTTCCCATCGAAGCTCACGCAGGCATCATTCCCGCTCTCGTTCCCGCTCCCACCGACGCCATTCCAGGAGCCGATCTCGTAGCTGGGAGTATCGCCGGCACAGGAGCCATAGCCGTTCCCCAATGTCAAATCGTCGGAGACACATTGGCAACAGGGTATATATATATATTTATATTTAATGCTTCCTAAACATGCTAGAGTTGGGCTTCCCTTAGGACTTAGAGTTTATGAAATTGAAATTTGAATGAGGGATTTACCTTTTAACATATTTCATCTTCATGAACTCAGCCTCTTCAGTGGTTTTCATTGTCTAGATTTAACAATTTTATATTGACTTAGTACTTTAACCAGATCATGTGTGAAAGCCCTTTATGGTGTCCAATCTTTAGGAGTTCCATCTCTTGTCAGATACCCAGGTGCTGATTCGCTTCAGAATAGGAGAAGTTATTGCAGCGATGTGACGGTCATTTGGCCACAATATGTTGACACTCCTCTCTTTCCTCAGGCCAACCCAGACCCACACAACTGCCTGGGTGTGTTTGGACTGAGTCTGTACACCACGGAGAGAGATCTGAGGGAGGTGTTCTCTAAATACGGCCCTTTGACTCACGTCAACATTGTGTACGACCAGCAGTCGCGTCGCTCAAGAGGCTTTGCCTTTGTCTACTTTGAAAACTGTGACGACTCCAAGGAGGTACGGAAGAGAAGACGAATTCGACATTTTTATAATGTTGACTGCCCGCCACACATTACACAGCAAATCCTTTTTTTATTCCGTTTTATTCCGTTTTCGCCATTAAGTAAACGGCTGTGAAACACCGGGCTCTGATAACATATGATGGATGGTTGTCATTCCTCTTTTGACAGCCTTCTGTGTAAATGAGACATGAAGTGTGTTTACTAAGGGAGAGAACAGTCTGTAAGTCCCGTCCAGACGAGTCGACGCGAGCAGCGACACCATCATATAAGTGGATTATGTGTGGGTTGAATATGCGGTCGACAGACCATGTTGGACACGTGTATCTGTATAAAGAGGAGATTTGACTGAAGTCTGTGCAACGCTGTGGATTTATGACTACATGAAAACTATTTATGCATTTTATTAGATTAAAAACAAATGCCCGACTTCTCACTGTTGTTGTGGGTTTTAGGCCAAGGAGCGTGCCAATGGGATGGAGCTCGATGGCCGAAGGATCCGAGTGGATTTCTCCATCACAAAACGGGCCCACACACCCACTCCTGGAATCTACATGGGACGTCCCACATAGTGAGTGTCTCTTAACCCTACAGCTACGGTTTTAGGGACATTTCTTTAGAAATGTGTGTGTGGTATTTTACGAGGTGTCGCCAACTTTTCTTCTGTGTGTGTTACAGTGGTGGCGGTGGGAGCGGCGAAGGGGGAGGAGGCGGGGGAGGAGGCGGGGGGGGAGGAGGTAGCGGCAGCGGTGGCAGCAGTAACGGTGGTTCATCGCGACGCGCCTCGAGGGACTATGAGAGGAGCTACGACAGAGGCTGTGACAGAAGTTACGATCGTGACTATGAGCGCTATGACGACAGAGAGTACAGATCATACAAGTGAGTGGTTTTCCCGTAGCCTGTCATTAGTCTACGATTAATGATTTTTTGGTTAATTGAGACCGTTTATTCTTTTTAAACTAGTATTTAAAGATCAAAAGTAATGACTGAAATGATGGAGTCTTTAAAATAAAATGTCAAATTCGACTTTTAGTTTTTATGACTAATCTGTATCATTACATAATCCTAACGTCCTAAAGAGAAGTGTCAAGGTTTTGTTTCCCCCCCCCTCACAGACGCAGATCTCCATCTCCTTACAGCAGGGGGTACCGCTCTCGATCCCGGTCACGGTCCTACTCACCACGTATGTGGAAATCATTTTTCTTTAATTATACCGCTTGGGTATATTTGCATATTTAGAGATTATATGAAATTCTGGTGTTGATGTAACTTTCACAAATACTTTGTCTTCGTAAAAGTTTCATTTATCCACCAAAAAACTAACAAATCATGCTTGTATTCTTGTTGATAAAAATGATTTCTGACGCCTAATCCTCCACCCTGTCCCCCCCCACAGGTCACTACTGAGCAGTAAGAAAAGAAGGCAACTGCTTCAGTGATATTGTTCAGATGCTTTCTTTTCCTTGACTTTTTATGTTTGGTTTTTTTTGCTTTGTTTTTAGAGAATGAATATGGTTTTGAAGGTCTAAATAAAATGGTCCCAGAAATTCAGTCTGTCTAAGAACCACAAACTCTGTGAATTTTTCATAACCAAATTTCTAGGCAAACTTGTGAGAAACTAAAATTTTAGAAAATAGATATGTGTAAACAGGCAACTTTGGATCACATAAAAAAAATCCTAACAGTAAAACCTTTTAGGTGGTTTATTCTCTGCTCGACAAGTTTGGTTTTTATACAAGAAGGATGTTCTTTGGTATATTATGATTTCTCATTTTGCTCTTCATATGTAGCCTTCAAGATCCCAGTTTGCGTTTAATGTTTTAAAGACCATCTTTCTATTTATTTGTGTGTTTTTCGGATGTAAGTATGTTTTTGGGGTGTTGTACATACACAAAAAGATACTTCTGTCTGTTGTTTAGTGACAGTTTGTAGTAAACTGTGATGGCCACATCGCACCGTGGTTTTAGATGCAGGAATGCTGCAAGTATTGTTGCAGGTGTTGTTCCATGAACTTCCATCAAAACAGTTTGAGTTATTTGGTGTGTTTTTTTCGTAACAGAAATAAAAATATGACTGCTTAGTCTTTGCATGTTCATTCATTCAAGGGATCGTCAATAATGAAGCCCTGTGTTGTCGCAGTTAGAATTTTTGACAGAATTGGGTATTTTAACATTAAATCAAATGTATATTCAGTCTATCCTGGATACATAAAACAATATAGTTACATTCCTAAAAAATGTTGGGAATATAAATTCTGCGTAAATCGGATTGTTCACTACCTTGAGATCACCAATGCACTTTCTGTAATGCCGTGTCAACGTCCCATAGAACACTTGCTTTCTGTTTTGGCTGCAGTTAGACAGTTTGAATTTATGACAAATATACAATATATGTTCGGCAATTCTAAAAGGTTGTTTAAACTACACAATAACAAATTGGCGTAGTTCTAAATTATCAATTGAACATGTGATATTATTTTGTCTTTTGATATTTCTGAGGTCAAGAATAAACGTAAGCATAAATTATTAAAGCAATGAAGTTGAGATGTTCGTTAGAGAAAGAAAATCCATGAAAAGGAGTGAATTGTAGAGAAATATGTGCTAAAATGAAAAGTTCCAGCACAGCTGCCTGTAATTTACAGTATTTTGCCATCAACTGTTTCCGAATAAACTTAATTCTCAAACTTTAATTGTTCTAAACCCTATCATGTTATGCATTGGTTGTATATGCATGTCTTTGAACGCCTCCATCACCACGGAGAGATTGGCAGTAAACTGCAAAAATGTATACCCCACTATTTGTAAATGTCAAATAATATACAAATAGTATACAAATAATTCAGGTAAACATTTGCAGCATATACAGAACATATGTCTGAAAAATGATAAACATACATGCAAATAATAAAAGATTAAAGGACAATTGTGGTATATATATATACTAATATATATACAAAACAAAGCATATCAGAGGGAAAAAATATCTTTTTCAAATAGGGTTTAACTTGTTTGTAGTTCAATTCGAAGAGAAAGAGTTATAACGTAAGAATGAACTAGAACATTTATTTTTATTTAAGAAGAATGGAGCATGCAAACTAATTAAATTAATCAAACGCTCAAAAGCCCTGTCATCCGGATTTGCAGAATAAAATATAAAATAATAAAATATATTTGAGGTTGAAAGAATAAAACCAGTTCGGGGCTGTTCCAGGCCTGTAAAGAAGATACGTGATATTTCACAACCTAAAAATAAAACACGTAACTGTATACAGTCAGAACACTGTTCAGCTGACGTAACGTTCCAGAACTCTCTCGACCAATCACAGAGCGCGCTCGGTTAAACACTTCCGGTTTCCTCTGCCCCTTGCCTTTCCACCGGAGCGGCTGCTGCGTGCAGAGTGAACACCACGGAGACCGTTGGCTAAAAAAAGACATTAAGGTACTAAAAAAGTACTTCCCCCCCCCAGATAAATTGCGTGAGGGCTATTTATAAATACTGGCACAAGCAAGCAGCAATATTTGTTGAGTCAAAGCTTCGGGCTAACAGGTAGCTCGGGGGCTCAGTGAGCGGCTAGCTTACGTTAGCATGCTGTGTGATCGTATGACGAGCCAGGCGGTGGCTGCAGCGGCGGAAACACGTCATGCAGCCAGTTGAACAGGAATGAGCGACTTGTTGATAAATGTCCTGACTTAACTTTCAACGAGACCGAGATGTTGTTATGTTACGAATAAGCCTGGCGTTGGTGACATATTCTGGGTAATGGTGTATCCAACTTGTGCCTCTCGCAGATGCCCCCCAAAAAGACAGAAGCCCCCAAAGAGCCCACTCTCATTGGACGATTTGGAACCTCGCTGAAGATCGGGATCGTGGGATTACCTAATGTTGGGTAAGTTCAATATAACGAATACAAGCTGAGCAGTTTTCTGTTGTTGCTGTGTGAGTGAATTGACATATTCATCACGTAGGGTCCATTATTGCACTGCTGTTGACACTCTCCTCTGTCGACGTAGGAAATCCACCTTCTTCAATGTGCTGACCAAAAGCCAAGCTGCTGCAGAGAACTTCCCATTCTGCACAATCGACCCAAATGAGAGCAGGGTCCCTGTGCCCGATGAGCGCTACGACTTCCTCTGCCAATACCACAGACCACTCAGGTGCGTGTTCTGTCCGTAGTACTTATTGTGTTTGTGTGTTTTATGTTCACTGTATGCACCTACACACCAGAACAAATTCCAGGTAGGTGTAAACCTACTTGGCAATAAATACGATTCTGATTCTGACAGCTGGTTTTTTGTGTTTTTACCTTCGCATTGAAAATGCAGAAGGTTATGTTTTGATCGCCGTGTATTTATTTATTTGTATGCGTGTTATTCGCATAACACAAAAAGTATTAAACCGAATCTCATGAATTTGGTGGGATGATTGGTTATTATCCGGGGACCATTTGATTAGATTTTGGGATCGATCGGGTCAAAGGTCAAGGTCATGAAAAGGTCAACATCTTCTTTTTACCATAGCGCGGTCAATTTTTATCCAATTGGCATGCAACTAACGCCAAAATGTTCAGAATTCAATGCCCAATCTTGTGATATGCGAAGGTATGCGCTCTACCGAGTGCCCGTTCTAGTTTTCCATGGATTTCTCTCTTCAACAATCCGTGACTGGCTGCGTTGTCTCTTCAGTAAGGTCCCAGCGTTTCTCAGCGTCGTGGACATTGCCGGTCTGGTGAAGGGAGCTCACGCGGGGCAGGGACTGGGGAACGCCTTCCTCTCCCACATCAGTGCCTGTGATGGCATCTTCCACATGACCCGTGAGTTGTCGATACTTCTGCCTGCAGCTCCTCTCTAGTAACAACTTACGAGGTGGGACAGGTGTGAGGAGGGCAAGTTTCACCAAGCTTATTTTAAGAGGTCACTCATGCTGTGTTTGTGGACCAGACAAGATGATATATTCTGTTCTATAGCAAGCATTCTCACCTTTATACTTTGTGGTAATGAGTTTCTAACTATGAAGTATCAAAAGATAGCATTGAATGTCTGGTAAAACTTTTTTGTTGTCAGATCTGATAGTTCCCGATATTATACACTTTTGGATTATTTCATTAAGCGTTGGACTGATATGGCTGCTTTTAATTTAGACAACTTTTAACATTGAGAACCTAAATTAATGGAATTAATTAATTTGTAGGGAAACGTGTACATATCTAAAAGTACGGTATAAATTAAATATCGTTTGGGTTTCAGTTCTCAAACTGAAAGTATAAGAACATTTAAACAACATCCAGTCCAAGATAGAATAATATTATAATAATTCTAAATTATAATAATATCAGTTTGTAAGTTTCTAGCTTCAGGAAATACTTGCGTGGTCTCACAAAGCGACTGAACTGCTCTGGCTTTTGGAATAACAAGGTTGTTACTACTTGTTATCGGCTGACTTCACCTGTCGACGCTTGTGTTTTTCAGGTGCGTTCGACGATGAGGATATTATCCACGTGGAGGGTAACGTCGACCCAGTGAGGGACATCGAGATCATCCACGAAGAGCTGCGACTAAAGGACGAGGAAACGATTCCTCTAATCCTCGACAAACTGGAGAAAGCTGCCATCAGAGGAGGGGACAAAAGACTCAAACCCGAACATGTAAGTATGTGTTTATGTTTTGTGTTCCCCTGTTTCACATCTGTGTCACTGCATCACAAAGGGGGAATAAAGAAGATGATAACCTGTAATCCGTCTGCTGACTTCCTTTAATCTGCTGCTTCTTGCTGCAGGAGATCATGTTGAAGGTAAAGAACTGGATATCGGAGGAGAAGAAACACATCAGATTTTACCCTGACTGGAACGACAAAGAGGTAATGATGTGTGTGTGTGTGTGGTGTTAGTCATGTGTGTCTGAGTGTTTGGTCTGATAGGGCTGTACCCAATAACATTATTGACCTTCAATGCTTATCGTGAGGCTTTAAATGTCTTGTCATTCATTACCCTGAAAAAAGTGCTAAAAATAATCCTCAATTTGAAATAAAGTGATTTGTCGGATTATCTACGCTAGTCATTCTTTTAAATGTAATCACCTATTTTTAATGAATATAACTTGCTAGTGCCTCCATTTGTGTCCAGTGAGCAGATGAGCAATTAGTTGTTGACCACAGTGGAAGTTGTATTTGTTTAAAGGCCAAACAACAATGAATATCAGCTATTGCATCACAGGAGTCAGAAAATAATCCACGCAGTTACCACTGGAGTCTAATTCTACAAATAGTCTAATACTAATAATATTAGCGTCGTCGAATCTTTATCTGCATCTGTACAGATGTGCACAAATAACATAAATAACTAACCCTAGTGGTTGGTGTAACTGAGCCTTCGCTGTGGTCGGCTTGTGGTCATCAGTAGCGTTTGAGACTCTTGAACAAGATGTTTATTATCTCATTAGAAGAGCGTCCCCTCAGCTTTTGAGAACTAAACTGTTTCACAAGCTGTACCCTTTAAAACTCTCTCCACAGATTGAGGTGTTGAACAAATATCTGCTTCTGACATCCAAGCCCATGATCTACCTGGTCAATCTCTCAGAGAAGGACTACATCAGGAAGAAAAACAAGTGGTAGGTTTGCTTTCCCCGACCCAGTGAGCGTGACCTCCGTCTCCGTTGTTTGAGTGGGCCGCCATGTTCTGAACATTCAGAATAACTCCCGCCGGCTGTTCTTCTCAGGTTGGCGAAAATCAAGGAGTGGGTCGACGCTCACGACCCCGGGGCGCTGGTCATTCCCGTGAGTGGGTGTGTTGAGTCTAAAATGCAAGACATGGATGCGGAGGAGAAGGACAAGTACTGCACGGAGATGAAGACGCAGAGGTGAGCCGTGAACTCACGGAATCTCGTTAGTCGGGTGGAGAAATAGTAAAACTGACACTTGGGGCTCCAAATAACGATTATTATGTTTGTTGATTAATCTCTCAAGCATTATCATGATCAGTTGTTTGCAGATAATATCCATGTTATTAATTATTCCAGTGTTGTCTCTGCTGTGGCAAACAGACGTTGACTCAACTGACAATGAATAATTAAATAAAGCGATGCTCTTTTCTAATTCAGTTTTGAAGTAACTTATTCACAGCTGTGATGCTTTCATCATCAAATGCAGCTTGTTTTGAAGCTGTCAGCTCGAGCCGCTCCATCATGACTTCTCTCTCTGTTTCTAGTGTTCTGACCAAAATAATCAAAGCTGGCTACGCAGCACTGCAGCTGGAGTACTTCTTCACAGCCGGACCGGACGAGGTGCGAGCTTGGACCGTCAGGGTGAGTTCTGTGAAGTGAATAAATCTGTCTTTTAAGATCATTATTACCGTATGTCCGCAAAAGTCTGTGTTTTATTTAAAAATCCTCGTCATTGTTCTTTGAAAGTGTCATTTACTGTTGATTTATTTAAAGCAGATGCCATTCTCTGTAAAATTGTAATTTTCTCAAAACAACAAATCTATGGTTATGTGTTTTCTCTTTCTTACTAATTTACAATGAATTGATTGTGTTACTACACAATAATGGCCTGATGTAATGTTCAGTGATGTAAACCTCTTGGAAATCCACACCAAATTTGCAGATTTTTGGGATTGGAAGCAACGTTTTCTAGATTTGGACTTTTTTTACTATTTTATTATTTAGTGCGCACGTTTATAAAAAATAAAAATAAACCGTTGAAAGCGTAGCATCCGCTCTCCAGTTCCCTCCAGGTTAACACTGTTGGCTCTCTAGGCACCGCTCATGTTGCTCGCAGCGTTATCGCTAGCTGCCGGCTTTTGGGGTCGCTACACGTGTAAATAAGTTTTTTGTTCTCGAGTTATCTTCTTAATTTTCTGTGATTCTCCCCAACAGAAAGGGACCAAGTCTCCTCAAGCTGCAGGAAAGATCCACACTGACTTTGAGAAGGGCTTCATCATGGCAGAGGTGATGAAGTACAACGACTTCAAAGAGGAGGGCAGTGAAAATGCAGCTAAGGTTTGTTTTTGTAGAGCACAGAATGTCTGGCAATAATAAATGGGCTTTGCTTTCCTTGAATATAATCGAAGTTTGTTCTCTCTTGCAGGCCGCTGGGAAATACAGGCAACTGGGCAGGAACTACACGGTGGAGGACGGCGACATTATCTTTTTCAAATTCAACACACCCAGTGCACCTAAAAAGAAGCCATGAGAACACAAAATCACCAGAGGGAGAACTCAGAATACTGTTCAGTCGGGCCTCAAAGAGCGACACTGTGTGCTGGTTTTCATATTTATCTTTTAAAATTCAGAGGATCATCGGATCAGCAGTTATTTACTCAGCTGGTCTGATCTGGCACCTATTGGAATTATTCAATACAATTACATTTCCATACAAGCTTACATCCCTGCCTATAATATCTAGCATATTATGTACCAGTCAAATTTTTAAATTTTTTTAAAAACATATTCTAGCTTTCATGGTCATAAATAAGAATCGGTATAACTGGACTGAGGAATGTATCATTTCTGATTTGACTAGAAATAGCCAATTAAGAAACTAACAGAACAGTAAACTGCATATTTCTTTATACCTGATGCTGGCCGTGTGTTTTTAAGATGCATCAGATGCTCGGAGCGTGTCCCCTTTTCTCAATGCTTTTTGATAATTCAAGCAAGAATTGTTGTTGAATTGTATCTTTAAGATATTTGAGGCCTACAACAATAACAGTTTGCCTTTCTGTCATTATTCTACAATTACCTTCATGATGACCTCACATCATATCAAACCTCTTTATAACAGCCTGGCGTGATCAATCTGTAATTCAAATCTTATAACACACAAATGTTATAACCAGTGCCAGCATAAGTGATGGTATGTACAGCTTGTGGTGTTTGGTCCGGGTGCCTAATCGGCATAAAATGAGTAAATGCTGTTTTTTTCCTCTAATTAAAATGATGTCTTACTGTTTTCTTAGTTTATTTATCCCTTTTCCCCAAGTCAACTTTATTATGCTATTCACGATTACGCCATAATTTGGTAAACAATTATAAAAGTTTGACTGGTACTGTGTAAACTATTAAGATAAAATGAAAGCCTTCGCTCAGTGTAGCATTTCAGGACACGACTGCTTTATTTTGAGGGGAAGGATATTACTATTATTTTCGAGAGAGCAAAGCAGACGATGCAGGATGAGACCCCGATGGATCATGTTGTGATACCCTCTGCTTTTATTGACTTTGGTTTGGTTTGGAAACATCAAAACAGACGACATTCTGAACTCCACCCTGAGTCACGAGATCCGGCTTCAGTGTGAACCAGCTCTGACGATCATCTGGACCGCACGGCTTCGTGATGCTTCTCGTTTCACTGCCTCCACAGTGCGAATGTCTTTATTTTCAAGAGCGCCCCACAATCCCCTCATTTACCATCTTGTCGAAGGTTGAAAATCCTAACGGACCTACGGGAGCCAAGATATAACGAACATCATCCTCTCCAATATGCATGTGTCAATAAAAGGAGAAAATAAAATGTGTCGTTGCTTCGTCTTTCTATTTTTTGCTCATGTTTGAGGCTAAAGTCACAACATGAGGGAATGAATGGACTGCCATTGGAAAACAAACAAAATAAAATAGTAATGGCATCTATATTGTTTAAACACAATCACTTAATACATTGATATATATTGAATAACCCAATGTGTCTTTAATGATGCATTGATAAGCTTCAAGTAAGACAAATAACTCATCTCTTATTTAGTAATCACCCATTTGCTATTTCATTACATTTTCTCATTTAAATGTTAAATTGTTTTTTGTAATTGAATGTCAAAAGTAATTTTAAAAGAGGCATTATAATGTGCATATCTACTTGTGTCTGCCTGTTAAAAACTATCCACAAAACCCACCAGAAGCTATTCTGAAGCGTTATATCAGCAGATGGAGTTGCCATGGAAATGTTAAAATGTGTGACTTTTCTAAGATTACAGTCCGGATTGATGTTTGAATTATAACTCAGGGAAGACAATGAATGTGTGCTTTGAGTTCTCTGTTGTTGTCGGTTGTTTCTTTCTTGAGGATGTGGAATGCTGCAGATCTTAAAAGCTCTGAGGTAAATTTGTAATAACAAATTGAATTGAAATGTTATGCAAGCTTCAAGTTGTCAGAACTGTGCATCATTAACGTCAGATTGTTTCACCACAATTGTATTACACTGCAAAAATATTGCAATCACGTTGTTTCCTTTGGTTCTAGAGATAATCACGTGACACATTTATTCAAAGGAAAATCCTCTCAGACTTCTGACATATTTGATTTGAACGTTGACATTGAAAACCTAATTTGATTATTCGAACTTGGAACTATCACAATTTTACGACAACTTTAGAAAAATGACTGGTTGCAGAAATGGAGGCCAACTAAAAATATACAGCGATCGCAGAACTTTAAAAAGCGGAATCGTCGCATGTTGGCGAACCAAAAAAAGCTCTACATTAAAACAACGACGAAGATTTCAAGTATAAATGTTGATTCTACATTCAAATGAGAACATAAAGTGTGTAATTTCGACAGTAACGCGGCGGTTTAACATCAGTTGGGGATTCAACAACTGCATTCCATCTCTCCGCACGCGCAACAACAAACAGGAAACACACGTCCTATAAAAAGTGATTGACGTGTCCCGCAGCCAATCACGTCCCTCGTAACCCCGA
This sequence comes from Pseudoliparis swirei, assembly GCF_029220125.1. NCBI lineage: Eukaryota > Metazoa > Chordata > Actinopteri > Perciformes > Liparidae > Pseudoliparis > Pseudoliparis swirei. The sequence continues at coordinate 24,103,065 of NC_079398.1, read as the reverse complement.
CTCAGCCAATCGCCTCAGAGAAGAAGGGCGGGACGTCCTGTAAATGCGATGCAAATTCGACGGTCAAGCCTGTTAGTCCCGCCTTTTTGTGTTTCCCGTACCGTCAATCAAAATAGAAAAAAATCGACCCGAATTCACCGATCAACACTAGCCCGCCTTTGATAAAATAATCATGTTTGGAGTTTAGTTTACCAGATAGTCTCCCGGTTCCTACCGCCCACGCTATGACTGGTACGTAAACAGTTACCGCATCGGAGCGCGCAACTAATCGGTGAGTTTGTGCAACGTACAGCGAAGCAAGCTGCGTCTTTTTTATCTTTTTTTTTGCGCCGCTGCTAACTAGCTAGATATGGTTAGCTCGCGGAGCTAGCTGGCTAGCAACGAAGTTGACAAAGTAAACAGTCGATCTGGGCCGAAATCGCCGCAGAATTTGCGCCGCGAAGTTGCATTTCGCAGTCGGCTCCTTTCGGACCGGAGAGTGGGGATGCTTTGCGAGCTTTTCTGCCAGGCGGGAGTTGAAGATTACAGCGTTGCGCCGAGTCCCCCCCCGTCTCTCCGCTAGCGCCAGAGCAGCCGCTGAAACAAGGAGAAATGGCGTCCGCGGACGTGGACGGCAGTCGAAGCGGGTTTCTGCAACCCGGCGGCGCGGCGGAAACGCAGGTATCCGACATTTTCTAGCTCGTCTTTCTCGCTCGCTTTCGACAGCCGGTTGTGTTTTTGAGAGCATGAAGTTCACACGTTTTAAAAATTTGATGGCATGGGGTGAACGCCGTACACTTCCTGTGTTCCCCTCAATAACGGCCACCCACTTTACCCCTGTAAAACCCGCCCATAGTGGGTAGGACGCTGGAGTCAGTCACTTGGGTCGGCTCGCTGGGAGATAGCCGGGTTACCTCGGGCCGGGAGGCCGCCGGGCTGCGATCACATCGCGGGGATAGCGACCGTAATCACAACAGGAGCGTTCAATTGTGTTGTAATAGCTCCCCTCCCCCACTCGCCCTGCACTCGGTGGTTTCCGAGGCGGTTCTCTCCCCTCCGGGGGCTCGCGTCTAGCTCGTGGTTGTTGCATCGTTTGCATCAGCACGCACCCCTGTGATTTACTCTCACAATCTATGAATACATAACTGAATTATTATTTATTTTTTTAGAAAATAGTCTGGCCGGTTCTGTTTTTCTCAACGGAAACAGATGATTCTGTGTTCTGTGCTTGTTAATCTTTGTGTGCATTTGACTCCCAGACTACAGATATGTCTGCAATTCAGTTGACGGGGTCGGATCGGTGGGAGGTGTTAACGCCCGTCTCGGCCGGGAAGGAAGATCAGGGAATCGTCCACATCCAGAACTCTGGGATCGTCACGTCCAATGGGCAGTACATGCTTCCCATCGGGAGTCTCCCCAACCAGCCCATCTATGTTACAGCGTCTGGGAATGAGGCACACAATGGAGTGTCAGGCATTCAGTATCAGGTACAAAGATACAGAATCGACGCGCGTGATGCCGCGTGGGCTCCGCTCAGGCAAAAGATCTGGATCTGAACTGTGGTTCTTTCTTCCAGGTCATCCCCCAAATCCAAAATGCAGACGGGACACTTACAGGTTTCACACACGGCCTGGACGACGGCACGGGGCAGATCCACCTCCTCCAAGACGGCGGCCAGGGCAGCATTGGAATCAGCTGTGCCACGACGGCGAGCACAGACCTCCTGACGCAGGCGGGGCACGTCCACTCGATCCAAGGCGTCTCGCTGTCCGGCGGGTCGGCGTACGCCGGCGCGGGGTTGCCCGGCAACATCACGTTCGTCCCGATAAACAGCGTGGACCTGGAGTCTCTGGGGCTGACCGGAGCGCACACGGTCCCCATCGCGACCGGGGTCACCCCCGAAGGTCAGCTGATCATGGGCGGCCAGACGCTGGACAGTCACGGCCAGGACACGGGGGTCAAGCAGTCGCTGGTGACGGTGAGCGCCGCCAACCACGAACTCTACGTGCCGACCACCACTTCGTCTAACTCCTCCCATCTTCCGGAGACCATCGACGGCACCGGGGTTCTGACCCAGGCAACCGCCGTGTCCGCCGGCGTGTCCGACCCCTCCTCGGAGAACTTCAACTCCCACAACCACCTGCAGCAAATTCAGGTCAGTGTGTCTGACGTCGTGTCGGGCGTGTGTTTCTTGGTGATGTGTTCACTTCCTCCGCACTCTAAAGATTGAAGAAGGAAACATTTCTCTTTTTGTCCCCACCGAGGCCAAAACGAGTGACGAACGGAGCTTTGAATAAGTTGGGCTGTAACCGATTAATCTGCACCAAAAGCAGGAGGGCTCGGACGGTCATGGAAAACCTGGACAAGTCATGGAATTTTGAAATGGTCATTTCTAGGCCTGGAAAAGTCATGGAAAAAACTTAAATCGTAAAAGTTTGGGAAAAGTCATGGAAATTTGTTAAAATCACATGTTCATTTACGCCGAGTTTGAAATAATTACATCACATGTCATCTAGCAGACGCTTTTATCCAAAGCGACTTACAATAAGTGAATCAACCAAGAGTACAAACTAAGAACAAGAATACAGAAAGTAACTTTTCCTGAACATAGTCGAACTACAAAAGAACCATAATAAGATATTTAAGAGCCACTGAAGCTAATCTGTGTTTTACTCCAGATATAGTCGGAAAAGATGTGTTTTTAGTTTCTGGCGGAAGGTGTAGAGACTTTCTGCTGTCCTGATGTAAAAAATTGATATATTTTTTAAAGAAAGACGCTCAAAATATAAGCCGGCGTATGCTCTCGATACGCAACATTTTCTACAGTTTTCATGTTTATACCGAGATTTCAGTTTGGTCCTGGACATTTGGTTTAAAGTCCTGTGAATCCATCGGTCCACATGTGTAGGAACCCTGCCATCGGACGTTTTCGGTGCTCCAGTCGTGTCCGATGGCCGCTCAGACCCGAGCGGGCAGCACTTCGTCCTCGATGCCAGGCGGACGGGGAGATGCCCGGGTCATCGGCCCCGCTGTGTCATTCTGTTTGAAGACACAATAATGATGTCCTCAAAGTAAAGTTATCGTTATTTTAAAAGAGTCTTGCATTGACCCGAGGATCTCGAACGCACCGGCCTTCATTTAAACAACAACTAGCCACAACATTGGAAAACATTGCAAAACTGAATTGAATTGAATTGCTTTAACCTTCTGTTAACTTCACATTTACTAACATATTTTACCCTCGGGGTCAATTTGACCCCAGCAATTAAAACCTCCAGAAAATTATTAGAATTAATATTGTTTCCCAAGTTTAAGTGTGAGGTACTTTATGTTTGTTTATTGACTACCTAAATAGCCCTTTAAATATATAAAAAAGATGATATTTCTTATATGTTTGACAGTGAAAAACAGCCTGGGGTCAAATTGACCCCAAAGAACACCGACATTAAACATTGAATGGGGTCAAATTGACCCTAAAGGTAACAGGAGGGTTAAGACACTGAGGGGGCTGACTGTGCTGCTGCTTATTTAACCTTTGGGAATTCACTGAATCCGTCCATGTATCCCCAAACTAACATAATCACACGGCTGACCCGCCTCGACCGCGGTTCAGAGCGGGGAGCGCTTGTTTATCCTCGTCTTCCTCCTGCATGTTTAGACTCTACATCACGACAACGGGAAGTTCAGACTTCCACCGTCATCACATGTCAGATGTGAACGCTCCGCTGTTGCGCAACCACCTCAAGCGTTCGGCGCTCCCTTCCCCGAGGGCCAACCGCCACAAATTAGTTACTTGCCATCAGGAAATGCTCCAGCTTGCAAGTTATGAACACTCGGTTAAGATGACGACCGCGGCGTCGAAGCAGGACCACGTGCATCGGAACACGAGGGCGGCTCCTCCGCGCCTCATGTTGTATATTTGTGAACCTGTTCGCTGCCTTTGCTTCGTGTAATCGCCCCCTGGGGATGAAAAAAGTCAAATCTAATCTAATTGTGTTGACTCATCGTTCCTCTGCAGGGCTCATCTGCCAACGCCGCCACGATCTCGCAGCCCATCCTGCAGCTGTCTGGGGACAGTCACGCCCAGGTGGTTCAGGGTCAGGACCTGAATGCAGGAGCTCAGACTCTCCAGAGTGTGCAGCTGGTCAACCCGGGGACCTTCCTCATCCAGGCCCAGACGGTCACCGCCACGGGGCAGATCCAGTGGCAGACCTTCCAGGTAACCGATGACGACCGCGCGGGGAGTTTCAAATCGACAAAGCGGACGACAGAAGTTGCTCATCGGCGTTATTTTTTTGTTGTAAATTGTGTTTATTCTCAAAAGCAGAGTTCACAGTTATACATTGAACTTGTCATTTTAAATTTCCCCATCCCAACACAGAACAAATCGAACAAATCGCACTGCTTGAAATGTCAAAAAGCACATAACAGGATTAGTAGTTCAAGTATTACACAAAAGTGAAAATAGTGTAGGAGGCAATACAGTCAAACAGAAACCAGAAATGAGTTTGAGAAATTGTAAATTATTGCTAATTATTAGTTCCTACAACAGCGTCAAGACAAGTTAAATAGCTCCCCCCCCCTTTTTGTAAATACAAATTTTTTTTTTTAAGAAAAAAGAAACACCGAAGGCCACAGAAATGGTTTATGAATCTAATGAGAGCGTCTTCAATTTATCAAAGTATTGTATAATCGGACCCCGAGTAGATTCAGCTCATGAACGATGTGGGATTCCTGACGCGCACCTCGTCGCCCCTCTAGGTTCAAGGTGTCCAGTCCCTCCAGGGGCTTCAGTTCCCCCAGGGCCAGCAGCTGACCCTCGCCCCGGTCCACGCAGGCCAGGTCGGCCTGCCCAACCTGCAGACGGTCACCGTGAACTCCGTCACGCAGAGCGGAGTCCAGTACACGCAGGGCGACGACGCCCACAGCCCGATCGGTACGAGGCGCACTCGCAAAAACATCATATTCGTTTCAATTAGTCCGATGTCGGGATTCGCCCGTTCGACCGCCTCGAGAGACGCTCGATCTTCACCTCCTTTCCCTCGTTCAGGCATCCAGATAAAGGAGGAGCCGGACTCTGAAGAGTGGCAGCTGAGCGGGAACTCCACCCTGAACTCCAGCGACCTGAACAACCTGCGCGTGCAGGTCGGCGAGGAGGAAATGGAAATGCAGGGCGGGGAGGGCAAGCGGCTCCGCAGGGTCGCCTGCACATGCCCCAACTGCAAAGAGTCCGGAGGGAGGTATGTATGACACACACACACACACACACACAAACAATAAATGTGATTTCAAAAGGCAACTTAAGGCAGTAATAATCAGAAAGGAAATTATAGTAGGTTAGGTTATTATTTAAGGTATTTGGGTAGTATTATTTTACTCTTAACCCTCCTATTAACTTTACATTTACTAACATATTTTACCCTCGGGGTCAATTTGACCCCAGCAATTAAAACCTCCAGAAAATTATTAGAATTAATATTGTTTCCTAAGTTTAAGTGTGAGGAACTTTATGTTTGTTTGTTGATACCTAAATAGCCCTTTAAATATATAAAAAAGTTGATATTTCTTGTATGTTTGACACAGTGACAAACAGCCTGGGGTCAAATTGACCCCAAAGAACACCGACATTAAACATTGAATGGGGTCAAATTGACCCGAAAGGTAACAAGAGGGTTAAAGTAAATGTTGTTTTCTAAGTCTACGTGTTTTTGTGATAATTGATCATGCTGTACTGCATTTTATGTATTTGTATTGTAATGTTTTTTTGCCTGGACCCCAGGAAGAATAGCCTCCACTACGGTGGAGACTAATGGGGATCCTTAATAAACTAAACTAAACATCATAATTATAGTAATAAATGCATCACAACCGTATTATGCAGGGCAGATCAACAACAGCCAATTCTAATGCAACAATAAAATCCATCGCCTTTGGGGGAAGCACCCAGGTGTTGCTGATTGCAGCAGCTGTAGAAACACGCGGTCCACTTCTCCTTCACAGTTTCAGGATTTGATTTCAAAGTAAAGGATCTGTTGTCACCGGCCGTGTCCGAGTGGTTCAGCTGGTTTTTAATCCTGTTCTCGTGGCGTTCAAATCCCCATGCAAATGTAAACATTCATGCAAATACGAACAGCACATGTTGTGGCTAATACTTTCTTAGCCCGGTGACGTTGGATTGTTATTCAGTTCTTAAGTTGTGTCTCTTCTTTGAAGATCAGTTTGCATGTAACTACTTTTTAACACAGGGTTCGTACGGTCATGGAAAAGTCATGGCATTTTAAAATGGTCATTTCCAGGCCTGGAAAAGTCATGAAAAAAACTTAAATCATAAAAGTTTTGGAAAAGTCATGGAAATTTGTTATCATCACATGTTCATTTACCTCGAGTTTGAAATAATTCATATGTTTTTGAAAGGAAGACGCTCAAAATATAAGCCGGCGTACGCTCTCATACTATCGGCGCAATTATTATTTTTTCTCGTTGCAAGTGAACGCACCTTAACTGGAAAGTTCGCTGGCCATAGCAACAGCAGCTCAGGAAGCGGTCCGGATAATGTCATTTGTTTCATTTAAGGTGTATTGTATGCTTTGTAATTCTCATTGTTTGAATACTACATTTTCAAAAATGTTCATGTGTACACCGAGAGTTCAGTTTGGTCATGGAAATTTGGTTTAAAGTCCTGGAAATTCATCGGTCAACATGTGTAAGAACCCTGAAACACATTTTCCCTTTTTCTGTGGCCTTTCTCAGAGGGTCCGGCATGGGGAAGAAGAAGCAGCACATCTGCCACATCGCCGGCTGCGGGAAGGTTTACGGGAAGACGTCTCATCTCCGAGCTCACCTGCGCTGGCACAGCGGGGAGAGGCCCTTCGTCTGCAACTGGATGTTCTGCGGCAAGAGGTTCACCCGGAGCGACGAGCTGCAGAGACACCGGAGGACGCACACGGGTGAGGCGGGCGCGGGTCTGGAGGACGTGGGAAATGAGGAGCGGGCATTCATGCAGGAGGAGCGAAGTCAATAGATAACGTCACGCGTCGTCTGCGAAGAGAGAAAGTTAAAACTCGCTTCGACGCTGCTCAGGAAATGTTGATTTAGTTTATTGCGTTCTGGCGATTTGAATACACCGATGTTTTGCGAAAAAGGAAAATGCAAAATTTCCGCGTGACAACACCCGGACAAGCGAACCGCGGCGAGGGATCGATCTAGGGCTGCAACTAACGCTTATTTTGATAATCGATTAATCTGTTGATTATTTTTTCGATTAATTGATTAATCGGATAAAAAAACAATAAAACTGTAATTTTCAACCCTTTTTTCAAAACGGGGTTCGTACGGTCATGAAAAACCTGGAAATGTCATGGAGTTCTTAACCTCCTGTGACCTTTAGGGTCAATTTGACCCCATTCAATGTTTAACGTCGGTGTTCTTTGGGGTCAATTTGACCCCAGGCTGTTTTTCACTGTGTCAAACATATAAGAAATATCAACTTTTTTATATATTTAAAGGGCTATTTAGGTATCAACAAACAAACATAAAGTACCTCACACTTAAACTTGGAAAACAATATTAATTCTAATAATTTTCTGGAGGTTTTAATTGCTGGGGTCAAATTGACCCCGAGGGTAAAATATGTCAGTAAATATAAAGGTAACAGGAGGTTAAACATTGAATGGGGTCAAATTGACCCTAAGGCAACAGGAGGTTAAATGTCTGTTTCCAGGCCTAGAAAAGTAATTGAAGAAAATAAAATCCCACAATTTTTGGAAAAGTAATGCAAATGTGTTCTATTCAAATGTTAATTTACACGGAATATATACTGAATGCCTTTTAATTCTCATTGTTAGTTTAAATACTACATCTTCTCACTTGTTCATGTCCACACAGAGTGTTTTACAAAATGTTTAATCATGGAAATTTGGTTTAAAGTTATGGAAAGGTCCTGGAGCCCGGTGCGGGCCGGCGGCTCTCCGCTTCTTTGGAGCGGTTCTCTCGCCATAGAAACCCGTCGCCATAGAAACCCGTCGCCATGGAAACATCGGGCTCCGCTCGTCGTTCTCGTACACGTGAAGAAAACCCGCCCGGGCTCGTTTTGCCGCTGGTCTCGGCGCGGTAGACGGCGGCGAGGGGGAGAGCGGCGGGGGTCGAATGCACGGCCTGCTAACGGGCGAGTCGATCGAGGCGCCAACACGCGAGCGTCTCTACATCTGAAGACCCCGTTCTTTAAAATGACAACGCGTGTTTTCTCTCCTCAAACAAACACGGTTTCAAGGTTTCCAGGTTTTTTTATTTGCCATCTGTGCCGAGACCAGCAGTCCAGACACATCGGGATTATTTTTGCACGGCTCTCCGTAAAAAAAAAAACCCGCAACTCGGCACAAAAATGTAGTGAGTAGAAAAAGACAAATAGATAAGTTGACTCTGAGCTCCGCGCCGTCGCCCTCTGTGGAGCGCCACCGTGATGTAAACAGAACGTGCGCTCGCCTCTCGTCTTGGATTCGATGTCTTGGCGCCGGTGTTCCGTCTCCGTCGGATATAAACGGCGATTAAAGCACCAGGAGTAAATTCTGCCGATTTATTTGGCGTGAGAAAGACGGGCGCTACCGCCGAGGCGCTAATGTTAGCATGGACAGTTTTAATTTCTTTAGCCTCTCTTTGTGCGTTCAGGACACATTCTGGTGTTCACAACTTAACGGAGACCGTTTCACCTATTTTAAGAATTCCCTGAATTTTTCTTAATGATAATTTACATTTCTATAGCGCTTTTCAAAATACTCAAAGACGCTTATCCGTGGTCCCCAACCAGCTCCCATTTTGGGTGAACAGACCCGTTATTGTGTTGTATTGACAGGATGTTATTGAGGTGGATAAAGGAACTAAATATAAAAAAAGAAGAAGTTTATAAGACATTTTATTTTTTTCATTCAAAAAGACAATGAGAATTTTTTTTCTCCCTTAAGGAGGCCGAAAATATATATTTTTGATGTGTGGGATAAAGAATTAAAACAAAGGTCCGGGTCCATCCTGGTTCACATCGTGGTTTGCCTTCATGTTTTAAAAAAACAACAACTTTATGACCGTTAGTTTAGCGTCTGAGATGCGTTACAAGAAAGAAAATAAAGTTCCTCTTTGTCTCTTTAAAAACACTTAAAACAAGATCCCTCAACTTACGGCTTTTCTGTTGCGCAATTAATTGTCCGCCGCTTGAACTCGCCCCGCCCCGTCGGTCGGCCGCCGCGACTCGCTGCGTCCCATTGGCTCTCGGCCTGACGTCTCCGTTTGACCTCGCAGGTGAGAAGAAGTTTGTGTGCACGGAGTGCGCCAAGAGGTTCATGCGGAGCGACCACCTGGCCAAGCACATAAAGACTCACCAGAACAAGAAGGGGACGGCGCCCGCCTCCACGCCCACCACCGAGACCGTCATCACCGCCGACGGGACCACGCTCATCCTGCAGACCGCCACCCACGACCTCCTATCCAATCAGGAGATCCCGTTGCAGCTGGTCACCGTGGCGTCCGGTGAGGTCATGGAATGAGGAGGAGGAGGGGGGGGGGGTGAATTGGGTGTTTTTTTTTGAGAACTGGCCTATCACAGGGACCTCTTGGGCTTTTCTCTTTCCCCTCTAACCTTTTTTGTTGTTTTTTTACATATGAATATATACGTAAATATATATGACAAATATATATATTTTAAGAGTTATCATGACTTTGTGTTTGTTTTTTGCCGCCTTTTTATAGGCGGGCTAAAAATAATAACATTAAAATGTGGTTGCTATTTACACACGTACACACACACACACACACACACACTCAACACCCGATATGAATACTCAACACAATGAAATGCCTTATTTTGTATCATAATCCTGTATAAAATGCTGGAGGTGCATGTGTGTTTTTTAAGCTTTGCAGATGTAACCGTAACGGAGATAAATGTGTGTGAAATGGAGATGACGATGATGATGATGATAAGGGGGAGGAGTTTCTGAAAGAGAAAAAGAAGAAGCGAACCTCTCGGTCGTGATTGAATTGTCGTCGCTGAAGAGTTCTGGCAGCCGGCGCTGAGCTGCTGCTGCCTTGCTCGAGGGCAGAGGTCAAGATTTTAGGAATAACGTATTTTTTTTTATGTCATTTTTTCTTGAAAAGTTAGATGAGAAGATTACGACCACTCACGGTAAATGTGAAACTGCTGGTTGACTTGGCTCGGACCGGGATCGGGCCCGGCTGTCCAAAGGGAACGCCGTCTGTCCGTCAGCACCTCCTCCACGCCGTGACTTAACGCATCGCGTTTGAAGTACAATATGCAACCATTTCCTTAAAAACCCCGTTTAGACTTCAGCGCGCGGCGGCGCCCTCCGCCCGCGTGTCCTCTTCCTTCTTGCCATTGGCGTCCGGGCCGGTTCTCATCCCACCGAGGCCCGCGGGCCTCCCGGGCCTTTGGTCTTTTCATCTCGCTCTTCTCAAGAAAGCAAATAAGTGTACTTCCCCAAAATGTAGAACTTTAACAAACTGGTGAGGGGGGGGGTCAGAGGTCAGAGCAGGAAGCTGCTGTTTCTCACCTCGGGGAGGGGGGATAGATTCAAGCCTCTCTGAAGTAGAGGAACTTATTCCAGCGTCCGGTCCGCCTGAACAGAACGACTCGTCGGTTTCACGAGCGCCGTCCGCCGTGCTCGTCCACGTCCAAAAAAATTTCTATCTTTTCTTTTCATATTGTCGTAAATTCACATTGCGCATCGGTTTTCTGTGTCTCTCTCTTCGCCGATCCGCTCGTCGTCTGACCCGACGCCTCACGGCGGCGGCGGCGTGCCGGGTCTCCATTTTCCCACAGGACTCTTCGGGGACGCCCGCGCAGCAATGTCGCCGCGTGAAGAAAACGAATGCAATGAAGCGTCAAGCCGGACGATGTGGGATTAGTTTCGCAATAACGCCTCCGTCGGTTGTGGACGGATGTCACTCGAGTCAAAAGGAAAACAATCAATCATGCCATTATTTGTTTTATGTTTTTATTTTAATTCATGTAATCCTTCCCTCGGTTCGTAGCGTTCATTTAAGTGTATATTATCTTATTTTCACATTGTTTATAGAAGCCATTACTTAGTTACCTGAACCCTATTTTAAGTGATTTTTTTTTTTTTTTTAAAGAATTGGTGTAAAAATTGAATGTTACCTTTTGTAAAACCTTTTTTCAAATGGATCACAATAAAAAGTCTGAAACCTTCCAATCACCGGTTTTGTGTTGGAGGGAAGCGGCGCCTCACGTTGACGGATGAAGCTCAACCCGGCCGCAGGTTCCTCTCCTCTGGACTCCTTTTAAAGTCAGATTCAAACTGACAGGGTTCGGATGCTCATGGAAAACCTGGAAAAGTCATGGCATTTTAAAATTGTCATTTCCAGGCCTGGAAAAGTCATGGAAAAAAACTTAAATCATAAGTTTTGGAAAAGTCATGGAAATGTGTTATCACATGTTGATTTACACAGTTTGAAATAATTAATATATTTTAAAGAACGACACTCAAAATATAAGCCGGCGTACGCTCTCAATATGCACAATTTTCTAAATGTTTCGTGTTTATACCGAGGTTTCAGTTTGGTCATGGACATTTGTTTAAAGTCCTGGAAATCCACTGATCAACGTGTCAGAACCCTGTGTGAGAACGATCTTTACGAGTGAATCCGGACGGCGGCGCTTTCTAGATCCAATACGTAGTTTTATTTTGCAGCTGTTTAGCTGTCAGATAAACATCTTTAACCCAACTCACTCAGGAGGAACACCTTCACACAGGTGAACACTGAATCACTTCTCAATCGGGGATCTTTATTTCACAATTATACAGGATGAGTGACCAAGAAACACAAATGCAAATATTCCAGCTGAACTGACATCATCCCCCCCCCCTCATTTGTATTTCATGTTGCAGCGTCACATCTTTCCCTGAAAGTTAGTGACATTTACTCAACACAAAAAACTGGGGATTCAATCCTGCTGATTTATTTTTACTTCCTCTTCATGTCAGACGTGTAAACTAAACTGAAGGTGAGACTCTTTCTAAACTCCATACACTTCCCATTTTAAGTGTTTGAGGCGATTCTTAAACATGAGGATCCACCACTGGACATAATGTGTCCAGTATACGTTGATATTCAAGACTTATTCTTATTAAATTGGGCCTCCCATGATTTCAAAGATGCGGTAAACGTGTTTAGCTGAGAAAGCAGATCAGAGTTCATTTTAAGTGAGTTTATCGTTCATCTTCTATGCGGCTATAAGCCCCTCCCCCAATGTATTAATGTCACGATATTTACCTCAAACTCATTTCCCAGCTCTAGTTTTAAGGTGTGAAAGTTTATTTTAATGAGTTGTACCCGTAACCAATTTAGAGGAAGGCCGAAAAACTTTAGTTTCCTCCCCAAACGACACGTTTCAGATCGAAACCCAAAGTCCACCAGCAGAGAGACGTCACGTCGTGATGCGCATCACGAGATACATCCTCACCGCTTACACACACACACACACACATAGACACACACACACGTACGTACAGAACCCCCCCCCCCCCTCGACTCCTCTTCACATGTTATAGAAAATAGAAACCGGCTCCGCCCGTCGGCTCGCGGTCCGTCGGCCAATCAGGAGGAGAGGAACCTCTGGACTCTTTGAACAGAGTCGGTCCTCCAGCCTCACAGCTCCGAGTGAACGTCTGACGAGAGACAAGAGGGTTAGGGTTAGGGTTGGAAACCACACACACACACACACTTTGCACAGACACACACGCACATTGCACACAAACACACACACACCTGTGTGCTGCTGCTCCAGGTGTTTCCTCTCCTGGACTTTGCTCTGCAGGCGTTTGATCTCCTGGTCGTAGTCGCTCCACTCGGCCACGATCCTCACGGCGGCGTGCAGCTTGGGCTCTTTGGTCTTGGGGTTGTTGCACTGAAACACGGAGACGGCGCCACGTTATCCCGAGGTCAGGCGTGTCTGGAGGGGTCCTCGAGAAGAGACGCCCGGCGGTTTCACGTCTCGCCGGCGCCCCGAAATCGGCGTCGATGTCACGGTTACGTTTTGCTTTCCATCCAGTCGGAAGTGCCGATTCCTGTTTTTTTGTGTGTGAACACGGCAGATTTACACGAAGCTTCCTCCTCTGACTGTTACTCTGCTGCCCACTTATTCTAGCAGGACTGAAACACTTTTCATCCCATCAAACGTTGCTTAGCAACGACCCGAAACACACAGAAATACTTTTCAACTTAAGATTGGCTGTCGCTGGAAGTGAATCACTTGATTCATCCAGAAGGAGAACTTCACTCCTGACTTCCTGTCCGTTGTCTGCCCTCTAGTGGCCGTGAGGAGGCGTGGCGACCTCGAGGAGTTACAGGTCGATGACGCCACGTCTTCTGGCATTATTCGTGAACTGCGTCCCGATTCTACCGCGGCGTCTTCAGACGGACTCGCGTGTCGTTACCAGGTCGATGGTCTTGGCGCTCCGCTTGCTGCCGTCGTCGCACCACGTCTCGCACCACAGCCACTCCTGAGGCAGCGACTTGATGGGCACCTGGTGGATCATGTTGTTGGGCAGATCCTGAGGAAGAAAGACGGACAGTGAGACGAACGCGTCCAGAGATCTCACCGAGAGATCAAAGCAAACGGGCGTTACGGTCGTCTCTGTTTGAATCCAACCAGGAGAGAATTTAACAGCTTTCTCAAACCATTAGATTCATGATCTTAAGGTCAGGGTTCGTACACATGTTGACCAGTACTTTTCCAGGACTTTAAACCAAATGTCCATGACCAAACTGAAACCTCGGTATAAACATGAACAATTTAGAAAATCTTGCGTATCGAGAGCGTATACGCCGGCTTATATTTTGTGCGTCTTTCTTTCAAAAACATATTAATTATTTCAAACTCGGCGTAAATGAACATGTGATTATAACACATCTCCATGACTTTTTCAAAACTTTTATGATTTAAGTTTTTTCCATGACTTTTCCAGGCCTGGAAATGACAATTTTAAAATTCCATGACTTTTCCAGGTACACACACACACACACACACACACACACACACACACACACACACACACACACACACACACACACACACACACACACACACACACACACACACACACACACACACACACACACACACACACACACACACACACACACACACACACACACACACACACACACACACACACACCTGGTCGAGGTTGGACAGGCTGTTGGGGTCCTGGCTGAGGCCCTGGTATTGCCCTCTCAGGCGATCTCCGGCGGCTATTTTCCTGAACTTCTTCAGGTCGACCACGTAGAGAGCGCTGCGGGGGACAGACACCGGGAGCGCCGCGTGAAACGAGCACAAAGCACGAGAACGCCGTGGAGGAAGAGCGAAGGCCTCACTTCACCACTAGGGGGGGTTTCTGTTCCTTGTGGGATTCATTTTGCATTCACTTTTCAATTCAATTCAGTTTATTTGTAGAGCCCATTTTCACAAATTACAAATTCCCCTCAGAGTGCTTTACAGTCTGTATGCATAGACATCCCTGACCTTTGACCTTTGACCTCACATGGGATCAGGAACAACTCCCAAACAACCCTTCAGGGTAAAAGGTCAGACCCCTTGAGGAGAGAACAGAGGAGGATCCCTCTCCAGGATGGACAGGTGTCATAGATGTCATGTGACCAGAAGAATTATCACACACATTAAGTGTTGATGATGTCATGAATATTGTCACACAGATCACAAATATTACACGGAATATAAAGCTTTTGTAACTCGAATAAAGGAATCTACCGATCACTGCGGAACGGGTGACAAGGCACCTGGTCCGCCGCTACCTTTCACAATAAAAGCCCATGACATACAACACTTCTCCGTGAAGTATTTTGCACTTTTGTGTCGCTTGCTTCGACACACACCCGTTGTGTAACGGCCTTCAGAGTGCGTCTGCGTACGAGAGCTCAGCCGAGCCGTGGGTGTGTGTGTGTGTGTGTGTGTGTGTGTGTACCTGATGTGGTATTTGCGTCCAGCGAGGTGACTCGCCCAGTAGCCCGTCTTCCAGAAGCGGAAGCCGTCCATCTCCTTCCGGCTCTCGCAGAACGGCGTGTAGCCGTACGGCGCCCCCTCCAGGTCGAAGTCGCGCAGCTCCTTCAGGTCCGTCCGCACGATCTGGAGGAGAGGAGGAGAGATGACGTCACCGCTCGATCCGCTAACTCAGTCATTAACGTCACACAAAGGCAAAAGTTGACATCTTTAAATTGCATGTTTGGCAGTTTTTCTGAATATATATTTAATTTACTAACAAAGAACCACAAAAACAACATATTCACAATTAATAAGTTACTACACGTACATTTTTGGCCTTTTGGCTCATGAAATGAATCAGACTGGTGGGAATGTGGTTTAACGGTTTCAGCTTTAAAACACTGTTGCTGAGACTATATTCGTGTCAGATTTCAGCTAAAAATACTGAAACCTGAGACAGTATCACATTAGATTGAGTCCTAAAAATCTTCTGCTGTTTTCTCCTATCTTTCCTTCCTCGCAGTCATTGTTCAGTTTATTCCTCTCGTTCGTTTCATTCCATCTGAAAAGTACAAAACAGCAACTATCTGGACAGGTGAATATCTGAACCTGGTCGGCGTCCACGAACAGGATCTTGTCGACGGCGAGAGGAAACAGCACGTCCAGGAACAGGATCTTGTAGCCCCAGATGATCCTCTGCTTCTCGGTCTGCTGGTGCAACCAGCGCGGCCACTTGTACTGGACCAGCTCGTACTGGAAGCCGTACTGCTGCGCCATGTGCGGGATGAACTCCTGAGGAACAGAGAGCAGGCCGTTGCCCTGGGCTCGGAAGGACGAGGCAAAACACAAACATGCACAATCGGCAAAAAGATGTAAAGAAATTGGCAATCTGGACGCGAAAGGGACTCGAGACATAATCTTCATAAACCTGAAAACACGACAATCTACATGAGAAAAAATACAATCTAAACATCATTAAGAAGATTATATTTGAATTACTGTCAAATTCAATATGAAGAGCAATCCTCCTCTACAATGAAATACTGTATTAAAGATTAAAATAGTTTAATTTTTTTTAGCAGATATTTGTTTTGATATTAATTTTTTTATTTTAATTATGTATTAATACGTTTTTTTAGAGTGCGTCTCCTTGCTTTAGTTTAGTTTCAGTTTTTATATATTTGGTTTTACAATTGTTTGTTTGTTTTTAGTGGTGGCTTTAACGTCTCACAAGTATTTAGCTACATATACATAAAACAATAAAGAATCATACCTTAAACGACGGGGACAGGTAGTTCTTGAGGAACCAGAACTTGACGGGAGTTTTGGTGTTTTTCAGAACCGACAGCATCATGATCCTGAGAGGAACCAAGAGGAACAGAGGGGCTCAACTGAAGTCTTTGTCCACATAACATATAAATAACTAAATATATATATATATTTGTATATATACACATATATATAAATATATATACACACATATATATATATACACATATATACACACATATATATATATATATATGTATATATATATATATATACACACATATATATATATATACATACATATATATCCACATATATATATATACATACATATATATCCACATATATGTATATATATATACAGGACTGTCTCAGAAAATTAGAATATTGTGATAAAGTTCTTTATTTTCTGTAATGCAATTAAAAAAACAAAAATGTCATGCATTCTGGATTCATTACAAATCAACTGAAATATTGCAAGCCTTTTATTCTTTTAATATTGCTGATTATGGCTTACAGCTTAAGAAAACTCTAAAATCCTATCTCATAAAATTTTAATATTTCCTCAGACCAAGTAAAAAAAAAGATTTATAACAGCTGAGTGTTTGTCAAGGCTCAGGAAACCCTTGCAGGTGTTTCGAGTTAATTAGACAATTCAAGTGATTTGTTTAATACCCTACTAGTATACTTTTTCATGATATTCTAATATTTAGAGATAGGATATTTGAGTTTTCTTAAGCTGTAAGCCATAATCAGCAATATTAAAAGAATAAAAGGCTTGCAATATTTCAGTTGATTTGTAATGAATCCAGAATGCATGACATTTGTTTATTTAATTGCATTACAGAAAATAAAGAACTTCATCACAATATTCAAATTTTCTGAGACAGTCCTGTATATACACACATATATATATACATATATATATACACATATATATATATATATATTGTCCCCGTTTCCTGTGGCGCTCACCGGCTGAAGCGCTCGTACAGATGCCCCGAGGCCAGAGAGAAGATGTTGATCACGTCGTCCTTCTCCTGCTTCACCTCCGTCGTCTTTGCTCCGCCGGTGAAGCCTCTGAAAGATCAGTTACGAAAGGTTATTGTTTTTAAGTTAACAACAAAAAACTGAAGAAGAAGAAATCTTCAAATCAAAAGACGTCTTTGACGAGTCAGCAGTAATTGTTTTGTTATCCGGAGTGAGAAACCAGGAGTGAGTTCCCCTCCAGAGGAGGAACATCGGTCACGTCGCCCTCGCTCAGAATTAAACCTCCGCACGGCCTTCTTTTTATACATATAATAATATATACAATAATATATTATATCTGTGCACAGTCGATGTCAGCTGGCACTCATCCAACGTAATTCCTAGAGTATTTGAGGTTGCGTGTTAACATTCCTGCGTGAGCAGGCGGCGGTGCAGACGATGGAGTTTCTCCTTCCCCCTCTGAAATATATATACAGGGTTTTTACACATGTTGACCAGTGGATTTCCAGGACTTTAAACCAAATGTCCATGACCAAACTGAAATCTCGGTATAAACATGAACATTTTAGAAAATGTTTGCGTATTGAGAGCGTACGCCGGCTTATATTTTGAGCATCTTTCGTTCAAAAATATATTAATTATTTCAAACTCGGCGTAAATGAACATGTGATTATAACAGCATTTCCATGACTTTTCCAAAACTTTTATGATTTAAGTTTTTTCCATGACTTTTCCAGGCCTAGAAATGACCATTTCAAAATTACATGACTTTTCCAGGTTTTCCATGACCGTACGAACCCTGCATATATAAAATGTTTTCTTTGTTTGTCAATTTCCAAGTAACAAACAAGAAAAAAGCAGCAAATCCTCACACGTGAGAATCTAGATTAACCAAAGAGCGATTCTCAGCGGCTTCAGAGACGACTTAAACTATCGCCGGTGAATCCTCGAGCGGCCCGACGGCGACGAGTCGTTCCGAGTCGACGCGTACCTGGCCAGAGAGTTCCAGAAGCCGGTGTCCTTTTCCTCCGTCACGTCGCTCAGCAGCTCCTCGTCGAACTTGTCGGGTTTCTTCTGGACCTGAACGACAAACACAGTCCGACAGTCGATGTGAAGAGTGATAAATCAATAAGATCTCATCTCGCTCGCAAACCCGTCTTATTCGTATACAAAATACATTTGACAAAATAATCCAAAATATCTAGAAACTAGAACGGGCATTCGGTAGAGAGCATACCTTCGCCTATCACAAGATTGAGCATTGCATTATGAACATGTTGGCATTAGTTGCATGCCAATTGGACAGAAATTGACTGCGCTATGGTAAAAAGAAGATCTTGACCTTTGACCCGATCGATCCCAAAATCGAATCAAATGGTCCCCGGATAATAACCAATCATCCCACCAAATTTCATGCGATTCGGTTTAATACTTTTTTAGTTATGCGAATAACACGCATACAAATAAATAAATACACGGCGATCAAAACATAACCTTCCGCATTTTCAATGCGAAGGTAAAAAGACTCAAAATAAGAAAAGGCCTTCTGGTAAACATCAAACAAGCAAAACAAGGTTCAGGCTTTTAAGGAAAATAATTTTTGCGAGTAAATGTTTGTGAGCTCTGGGATCCACTGGAAGACGCTCTCTCTGGAGGCCAGAGCGACGGGAACAGAAACCTTTCCTTCATCTCGCCATGAAACGGTTTCTTTATTAGTTTGAAGCGTAATATTCTCCATAGTTGTGTGTTTTATTCTGACGAAGCGCCTCCACATCCCGTTGCAGTCTTGGACACGTAGTTCTGTTCACGGTTCAAAAGGTGTGTCATAACCCCGATATGTGGACCGTTAAATTACACATGGAATTCATTCCACTCGTTTAAATTCATGAGAATGTTGGTGAATTGGGAATGTCGTGACTAACGGCCCCGGACGTGGGTTTAATTCATTTAGGGACACAAAGGAAGCATTAGCATCACTGTTTACTGTTGTTCAACCCACCTTGACTTTAATGATCCTGCTCTTGAAGTTGCTCAGCACGACGACGATGTCGTCCGACTCGGCCGGGGAGTCCGTGCCGTCGTGGCTGCGGCCGGAGAAAGAAAGCGACGGTGAGCCGACGGGAAGCGAGCGCCTCGTTGGCGGATCGAGAGACTCGTCTCGTGACTGTCGGATGCGACGTGGCCGATTCTCCACGCGCTCACCTGTAAATCTTGTAGATTTCATCGGAGCGTCCTTTCCTCATCTTCAGGATCCAGGCGCCCGGGTTTGCCTTCAGCTGGAAGTACCCCTACGCGGCGGAACACGGGAGACGCACAGCGTGGGTGAACTCTGGTGAGAACTCCACCGAATGAGGAACATCCAGGAAAACACATGAAACAACAACAACACCGCTTTCTGCTCGGTCCCGAGGCTCGCGGGAACAGGGTTCCTACACATGTTGACCGATGGATTTCCAGGACTTTTCCATGACTTTAACCTCCTGTTACCTTTACATTCACTAACATATTTTACCCTCGGGGTCAATTTGACCCCAGCAATTAAAACCTGCAGAAAATTATTAGAATTAATATTGTTTCCCAAGTTTAAGTGTGAGGTACTTTATGTGTGTTTGTTGACTACCTAAATAGCCCTTTAAATATATAAAAAAGTTGATATTTCTTATATGTTTGACAGTGAAAAACAGCCGACGTTAAACATTGAATGGGGTCAAATTGACCCTAAAGGTCACAGGAGGGTTAAACCAAATGTCCATGACTAAACTGAAATCTCGTAATAAACATGAACAATTTAGAAAATGTTGCATCTTGAGAGCGTACGCCAGCTTATATTTTGAGCGTCTTTCTTTAAAAAACATATAAATTATTTCAAACTCGGCGTAAATGAACACGTGATTATAACTAATTTCCATGACTTTTCCAAAACTTTTATGATTTAAGTTTTTTCCATGACTTTTCCAGGCCTGGAAATTACCATTTTAAAATTCCATGACCTTTCCAGGTTTTCCATGACCGTACGAACCCTGCGGGGAACTCACCAGGTTCGCCATGACGATGGTATCCACGAGGACGGGCTCGGAGGCGGTCCCCAGGGTGAACTGGAGGCCTCGCGGCGGCTGCCCAGAGCTGACGTCGAAACAATGGCCTTCCAACAAAAGGTGCTCCAGCTCGTACTCTGCGGCCACGATGTTCTCCACCTGCGGACGCACGGCCGGGCGAGGGCCGTCAGTCTCGATACGAGTCCAGCGGTTTGACACAGACACGGCGGTGATGGGTCACGACTAAACCCCAGGTCTTCAGGAAGAGGGACAAAACTAAATCCTCTGCACAGAAACCGAGGCGCCTCTTCGGACAAGTGTCAAATAAATGAAGTTTAAACTTTCAATGAGAAGGAAAGGAAAAGGCCCTCGACAAGTCAACGCCTGTGTTGAGTTAGTCCGCCTTCATCATGTACCGCAGTTTAAATCTGAATACACACATTAATAAAACAGTTTAAATCTGAATAAATACACACATTAATAAAACAGTTTAAATCTGAATACACACATTAATAAAACAGTTTAAATCTTAATACAAACATTAATAAAACCCCGATACTGAGACACAACTGTTCTCCTCTGCATCTCAACCATGGCAAAAGTGGAAATCTACATTTATTTGTAATTAAATACTATATTTCAAAGGAATAATTAACCAAAACTTACAGTTAGGGAAATATAACAGTCTCCGTACGGCCCATTAAACAATTAAATGAAAAATAAATCCAGTGAAGTGAGTCCCAAATTGAAGAATATCAGATAAACCCACTGAGTGATGACACTTTAAAACACAAACTACTATGGGTGAGTGGGTAGCAGGTCCGTCTTTCAATCAGGGGGTTGGAGATTCAATCCCCGCCCTCGTCGATGTGTCCTTGAGCAAGACACTTAACCCTGAATTGCTCCCTGTAGCTGCTCTACAGTGTGTGAATGTAACAGGATTGTAAATAGATTTGGATAAAAGCGTCAGCTAAATGACGTGTGATGTACTGGAAAACATTTACTCAGAGGGCAGGAGAGAACTTCAGACCTTCTGGCAAGAAGCGTTTCAGGAATACGGATCCTGATGGAACCCAGGCGGACGCGTGGCTTTACCTCCTCCAGGTAGATGTTGTCCAGGTCGTAGCGCGTGTGCACGGACTCCACCATCCAGCTCTCGGGAGTGTTGAGGTTCAGGGTGAAGAGCGGAGACTGAGGCATGTCCAGGAACTTGGCCATGGGGCCGGGCGAGAACGCCCCGTCGGCCTGGAACACCACCTCGGGCTCCAACACGTGGCGGTAAAAACTGGAAGAAAAAGGTGGAGGAGTCATCCCCATGCCATAATTGTTTGTTTGTGTATTTTATTCAGTCAATCAAATCAAATACAATACAATATTATTCAATATAATATACAAAATAGAAAGACTGAAAAGGTATAGGTAGAAGCAAAAACTTATTATAAATTCCTATTCTAAATTGAAATCAAAATAAATCAGAAAATTAATATGAAAAAAATATATATATAATTAAAATAAAACGTTTTTAGAATGATAATAACAACAACAACAACAACAACAACAACAGTATAACCCTACTGGGTTAAAAACGTTAAATGACATCCGGATATACGGTTGATCACATGAATGTTTCACGTTCGTGGCGTGGGAGACAAACTGCTGCTTTTTTCAAGTTGGCTGGAAAATAACAGCTTGGTGTGTGTGTGTGTGTGTATGTGTGTGTGTGTGTGTGTGTGTGTGTGTGTGTATACATATATAGCATTTCTAGCAAACCATGGAAAGTTTTCTTGTACACAAATGAAAGTTCCCTCCTCATGAAACCCCACATTTGAAAACAGATTTGCATTTCAAATTCGACGACTGAGCAAAACTCCACCCAGTTCCAAAAAGACGATACGAGTTGGAAAACTCTGGAAACGACTTTCAATGCTTTCCAAACTGGTTTTACGTCCCCACTATCAGTCAATTAATTACTCAATTCTCCAATTTCTTTTATAATATACAAATTGGTTAAATAATTGTAAATCCCAAAATAGCAGGAAGTAATGATTTGCGTTGTTTTAAAGCACGTCGATGTAATGATGTTTGACTTTAAGAAGCCGGGATGGACATTTGTCATTTTAATTAATTGATCACCCGAGAAAAAACAGTCAGATTAATTGATAAAGTAATTGTTAGTTGCAGCCTTTGTCTCCAAACATCCAATATAATTATGTTTCGTGCTGTAAGAGAACAGTAATTAATTAGAATAATTAAAGTAATTACGAACACAATTTAAAGCTAACAAGCTCTTCACGTGACACCGACTTCTGGTAAAACAGTGAAAAATGGGAATATTGCAAAACAAGAGCTTTTAATTATGCAACAACTGAGTCCCTATAAGTAATTAAAAAAACATGTTTAAACAAGTGTCAATTATTTTACAATTATAGCGTCTCGACTCTGGCACGTCATTATTTTGAGGCTCATTTCTCGTAAAAGGTCAAATCTTCTAGCCAGAGAAAGCAGGACGACCCATACGTATTGCACCGTTGCCATTAATATTAGAAAAGAAACCTTCGGTTCTCACCTCTTGAGCGGCATTTCTGACAGTTTGGATTGGCAGTTCATGAAGACCCGCAGGTTGACGTTCACCAGCTGCGTCAGAACCTGCAGGGGGAAAAACACCCGAGAGGGCGAGGAGGCGGGGCGAGGAACGACGCGTCAGAACTCGACCGGACCGATCACCGGAAAGACCCCGACCCGTCCCACGAGACCCAACCCACCAGCAGCAGAGGGGCCAGCTTCTGTGCGTCCCTGGTTACGGGATCCACCACGGCAACGACGTCAAAGTACACGTCTCCCTCCTTGGGCCGGATCTTCACCGCGCTGCCAACAATCAGCCAAACAACAGTGAAGTCAACACAAACGACGCTGCAGCCGACACGCTGACGCCAACCGTTTATTCTGCATTGACAATCAATGTGAAGGTAGAAAACAGCTTTGCTCTATATTTGTATTTGCTGACTATTGTCTAATTTTTATTTTAATAAAAACAACACAGCGAAATACGTTGCAACAACCGTGTGACCCTGGAGGAAAACAGGGTCTCCCCTCAGGCAAGGAGGCTCGCTCGTATAAATGATGCGCATGTATTGCAACTTTACCTGTATCGGTCATCCACAAAGTCATATTCTACCCGGGCCTCTCCTTTGGGCTGAGAGGAGAGCAGCGAGTCCACCTTCATCACGAGGTCGCTGGCCCTGAGAGAAACCCTGCATTCAAATTCATTTCCACTCCACGAGAATCGAGAAACGTAACCTCGAGATCGAACCTCATCAAAAAGTCCCGCAAATAAAATACCTGTCCTCCTCGACGCCGAACTGTTGGACTTTGCTTTTGATTCGCTCCCCAGATGTTTTCAGGATGATGCTCTCCAAAAGCAGGAAGTCATCCTGGTTGAACACTTCGCCTTCCTCCAGCGGACCGATAATCTGGGATGAAGAAACAAAGAAGAGTGTTGGACCGGAGCGCCACGGTAAGATGTTTGATCCATAAATACAAACTAATTGACCCGGATTTTTCGTGCAGATTCTTCCGAGAAGGCGAAGCGAGACCGAGACTCACTCGTCCGTTGCTGACGACGGCCATTTGTCCCTTCTTCAGTTTGAGCACGTCTCGGCAGTAGGCCGCGTGAGAGAGCAGGAAGTCAAATTTGGGCCCGTCGTACACATCCTTGAACAACGGCACGTCCATACCCTGAAGGAACACACGTTAAAACACAAGTTGGAAGCAGCAGAAAGAAGGAACAAGTTAAATAAAGTAAGTCTTTGAGCCTCAGTAAGTGCTTGTTCCTCCAGTCTGACAGGAAGCTGACAATCCCCCCGCCCCCCTAAAAAAAAATCACTCAAAACTCTGCACTTTAATCACTTGTATTCACTTGTTTAAAATTGTATTACGTATTTATATAGTATTTATAGTATTTATATATATAGTATTTATAACAACTGTACGTGAATCTTTATCTTTATGTTTACTGAGTATAAGGAAATGTCTTGTCTTATCCGTTGTGCCTGTGCACTTTTATATGTTTCACCGTGGGAGAGTGGGAAACGTCCTATCGATTCCTTTGTATGTCTAACATGTGAAGAAATTGACAATAAAGCTACTACTACATTTGGAGAATCCTAATCCTGAATGAGAAGCGAAGCCCCCCCCCCCTCCTCGTCCTCACCCCGACGGCGAACTCCCCGACGTCGACGCCCTTCTCCAGCGCCGCGGCGGTCTCCTCTTTGGTCAGCTTGGTGATGAAGTTCTTGGCGTTGTTGGCCGATTGCGTCTGCATGGCGGCCGAGATGGCTCTGGTCACGCGGCTCCCCTCGGCCGACGGCGCGGCCGACGGGTTGTTGATCGTCCCCAGTCGGACGTTGTTGCTGGTTTTCTGCCGTGGAGCGAGTGAGCGTTAGTGAACGGCACGACGCCGCTTTGAGCGCAGAGCGACAAAAGCAGAAAGCAAAACAAAATGAAACACGTGATGACACTTTGGGATTCTACTTTGAGATACTCCAGTGAAGGTTTGAAGGGCTGCTTCTCACTTTTAAAGACCCCTCTGAGCCACTTGGTATCTTTGTGGACTTCTTCATAGGCGCACACCTGCCCCCCCCCCCCCCCCACACCTGCTACTCGCCACACCATCTGCTCGCTTGTCGGGCCTTGGAGACGAGAGCTTTCCGCTGCCCCTCCCCCCTCGTCTTTGGAGCTCTCTCCCATGAGACATTCGCAATATCGACTCTCTCCACCTTCAAATCTTATCTTAAAGCACACCTCTTCAAACGGGGATATTCGGTCTTGACTAATAACTACATTGAGTTTAGCACCGGGGACAATTTTACCATTTTAACTAGAACGGGCACTCGGTAGAGCACATACCTTCGCATATCACAAGATTGGGCATTGAATTATGAACATTTTGGCATTAGTTGCATGCCAATTGGATAAAAATTTACCGTGCTATGGTAAAAAGATGATTTTGACCTTTTCATGACCTTGACCTTTGACCCGATTGATCCCAAAATATAATCAAATGGTCCCCGGATAATAACCAATCATCCCACCAAATTTCATGCGATTCGGTTTAATACTTTTTGAGTTATGCGAGTAACACGCATACAAATAAATAAATACACAGCGATCAAAACATAACCTTCCGCATTTTCAATGCGAAGGTAATAAACATTGTTAGTATAGTAAATTACTGTTCCGTTTGATTTGATGACGTCGTGATACATTGCTCCTCGTAGATAACTGTGCCTGTAAGGTATCGTTATTGTTTCATCAAGGTGTTCCTTATTTAACGATACTGTTCACGTACCGTGGTATTCTACAGTGTGCCGGTGACAGGGCTGGGAGATGTGGTTACAATCAACACCACACAATTAATAACAATAATATTATGGCAAATGTTTGTTACATAGTTACGTGGTTCTATTGTTTTGTGTCACAGTTGACAAATTCTTAATTTGTGTGTATAATCTGAATATAATACAGGAGCAGTGAAGTACGGGTTCTTTACGAATTCTTTACTCTCCGTTTTTTATACAAAATAAATGAAGGACTCAGCCGTTACCAACGTTCAACTATTTGGTTGTATATGTTTTCTGGGTAGAAATTCAGATTAAAATGTGGGCATTCGGATATATATACACATCGGATATCTGGTCACATGACGTCTATGACACCTGTCCATCCTGGAGAGGGATCCTCCTCTGTTCTCTCCTCAAGGGTTCTGACCTTTTACCCTGAAGGGTTGTTTGGGAGTTGTTCCTGATCCCATGTGAGGTCAAAGGTCAAAGGTCAGGGATGTCTATGTGTACAGATTGTAAAGCACTCTGAGGGGAATTTGTAATTTGTGAAAATGGGCGATACAAATGAACTGAATTGAATATAAATAGAAAAATATGTCTATATATATATACATATATAGAAAGATATGTCTATATATACATATATATATATATTATGTATAGACATATATATGTATATATATACATTACATATATATATATATTATGTATATGTATATATGTATATACATATATATATACAGGACTGTCTCAGAAAATTAGAATATTGTGATAAAGTTCTTTATTTTCTGTAATGCAATTAACACTGCAAAAATGTCATGCATTCTGGATTCATTACAAATCAACTGAAATATTGCAAGCCTTTTATTCTTTTAATATTGCTGATTATGGTTTACAGCTTAAGAAAACTCTAAAATCCTATCTCATAAAATTTTAATATTTCCTCAGACCAAGTAAAAAAAAAGATTTATAACAGCTGAGTGTTTGTCAAGGCTCAGGAAACCTTTGCAGGTGTTTCGAGTTAATTAGACAATTCAAGTGATTTGTTTAATACCCTACTAGTATACTTTTTCATGATATTCTAATATTTAGAGATAGGATATTTGAGTTTTCTTAAGCTGTAAGCCATAATCAGCAATATTAAAAGAATAAAAGGCTTGCAATATTTCAGTTGATTTGTAATGAATCCAGAATGCATGACATTTTTGTTTTTTTAATTGCATTACAGAAAATAATGAACTTCATCACAATATTCTAATTTTCTGAGACAGTCCTGTATATACATATATCCACCCCATACCTCCACACATTAATAAAATGGAAATAAACTTTGGCCGAGTCCTTCCTGGATCAGAGGACAGAGTCCTCGTTACCAGCGTTATGTACGGGCTGCTGCGGAAGTGTTGCGCAATGCGTGGAGTCGATCTCAAAACGCCGCCGTATAGGGAAAGAGGGCCGAGACAAACGAGACACGCACAGAGAGGAGGGCAGGTCGAGGCTTAGCAGGCTAGAGTGTTCACCGCTCACACATTAAACAGCAGAGTGGACTCAGCACAATACCGGTTTGTCTGACAAACACCTGTGGAGCGCTCGACGGAGGAATTGTGCGGCTTTAATAACACAAGTCCGAGCTGCCTCCCGCCTGAGAGGTTAAAGCTTTCACACGCTGCAGGTGTTTTATCTTTTGTTTGAAATCATTCATTTGGACAAGAATATGTTGGAGAAACATCCGTTCATTAACTCGCCATTAAAACCACAATATTAACACAAGGTCCAGCCGAAAAACACGGTATAAAAACGATGGGGTACCATGTGTCTGATGGCGTCATAAAGCAGCTGACGTCCAGAGGGCGTGTCAAAGTCTCCGACCACCCAGAAGGTCACAGGGCGGATGTAGCCGTCGTCTGACAACCACAGAGGAAGAAACAGAGGCTGTCAGAGTCAACGAGGCAGTGCGTGAGGCTGAGGAGCCGAGCCGTAATGTTTGGAGATAAAAGTCTTTAAGTGGGAAGCACACTGGGCTGCAAGAAAAAAAAACTTGTATCAATCTTTTAACATCTCCTTCTGCATGCAGCGAGAACAAATGACACATGCTCTCCTAGAAATGGAAGAAAAGCTATGTTAGAACTTCGTGAGCAGTCGCATAACACATTTGTGTGGTATTTTAGACCCTAATACACAAGTATCACATGCTGGATTAGTAATTTGTTTCCTCTGTGAAATGAAACAGATGGTGGAGTGGCGGCCCATTCAAACAGTGCCAGCAATGAAGTTCACAGGAAAAAAAAGAGCAAGTGAGGAGGAGATGGAACAATGCGGAGGAAAAGGGTGATTACCATGCCTGTTGGTGGTGGTCATCCCTGATGCAGGGACATTTTTTTTAAATCACATGAACAGAGGAGGAGGAGGAGGAGGAGGAGGGGACAGAAGGAGAATACACAGAGAGATTTTAGACTTGAAGGGGACTAGATGATCCTCACTAGAAACAACAAAACTGCACAAGCGTTCTCATTCAGTTAGCTCCTCCCTCTCGTGAGATCGCCTCGCTCACCCTCACCTTTCTTCGTCATGTAGTTCATGCTGTTGGCCACCGCGGCGCTCTTCTCTTTGGTGCCGAGAGTCGAGAAGCGAGCGTAATCGTCGACAAAGTAATTGTCTGCGTGAAGAGAAAAATGGGATGAGATGTAATTTATGGAGCGAATATGCCAACGATTATATTCTTCCAAACTGCCAAGGTGTACACGTGTGAATGTGTCCGAGGGGTGGAACGCAAAGCTATCATCGCTTGAGTCTCAAACATATATTCAGATTTATAAATTGTAAATTGACTATTTGTACAGCGCCGTAGATAAAGATACACCAGTAACACCAGAGCTCAACAGTATACACATTTTAAGGATATACCTAAATAAATAAAATATATGAAGCCAATGCAGAAGTCTTGAACTTGCATCCTGTCTAGTGGCCACCAGGGGGCGACTCCTCTGGTTGCAAAAATAAGTCTGAATGTATTGAAAGTCTTCCTCCCACTTGATTCCCTCAGTAAATATTTTAGACATGAGTTTATGGTTTAAATATCTATTTCCTAGTCTTCTTCAATAATATTTAGTAAATGATGATTTAGAGTCAAATCGACCGTGAAGTGGAGCGTGCTTTAGGGTGGAGCTTATTGCGATTGACAGGTCTCTACCACTACGAGAGCCGTGGAGG
Organism: Pseudoliparis swirei; assembly: GCF_029220125.1. Lineage (NCBI taxonomy): Eukaryota > Metazoa > Chordata > Actinopteri > Perciformes > Liparidae > Pseudoliparis > Pseudoliparis swirei. The sequence goes on along the minus strand of NC_079398.1, from coordinate 24,074,215 downwards.
GCGTCTCTAGGCCACTCCTCCGCAGTCTGAATATGGTCACTTCTGGTTGGAAAAAGCCAAAATGGCGACGGCCAAAACGCCCAAACTCGAGGCTTCAACACAGCGACTCTTAGATCCGGTCGATGCTTGCGAGTTTCTGTTCTACGGTCTCGTCTTTAAAAAGGTGTCAGGCTTCAATCTCTGGTCATTAAGTAGATATAATGTCTGAACTGCGTCCGTCTTCACAGGTGTACTCACTGGTGTCAGACAGATCCAGGTACGCTCTGCTGGTGGACAGCACTCTGGGGTTGATGCGAGGAACAACGTTGGCCTGATTCATGATGAAGTCCACGACGTCCTGATCGGAGGCCAGCTCCCCCTGCAATGAGCAAAGAGTCGGGAAGTTAAAGGAATGCAGAGCGAAACATCGTCGACCGTTCAGCCAAAGTTTAGACTCAGAGTTGGAAATCCTTTTTAATTACTGCGCTTGTGTATCCGCTGAAAGGACCAAGCGCCGGACCTGGGGTGACCGGGCCTTTCAGCAGCTGCACCCCCCCTCTGGAACTCTCCCCATCCACATCCGTCAGGCTCCCACCCTACCAATATTTAAGCCCTCAAAACACACCTCTTCCAACTCGCTTTCCCCTGCCGACCCCCTGACCCCGATACGACCCCTGACCCCGATACGACCCCCTGACCCCGATACGACCCCCACAGCTCCTCCAGTCTGCTTTCCTCTCTTATTGTTCCACACGTCCCGTTTGTTTGTTTTGTCTGCTTTCTTTTTGTTTAGTTCCGTTTGTCTCTTGTCCCCCGTGAAGCGTCTTTGTGAACTAGAAAAGCGCTCGAGAAGTCTGAATTATTAGAATTATTATGATTATGTTTTCATCCAACAAGCGTTGATTAAAGTTAAAACGTGAAAACTAGAGTGCGGATGTTCACCGCTTGAACTGCTACAGCAACTAAATTAAACCGCGATGCTGTAGCTAAACTTTAAGAACAAAAAAGAAGGCGTTCAATTTTTTTTTTAAATTCAAACATTTGGCTCTTCCGAGTGCTGCAACTGGCATGAACAGGAAAGCACGGCAGATGGCGCGCTCACAAAGATCTAGACCAACAGAGAAAACATCAATCACTAGAAACCAAACAAATCATCCGGAGTTCTTCTACTCCATTTTCTTTTAATTAGACCACTTTGTTGCATATATAAGAACAAATTAGAATAAATAAATACTGCCCCCGACTCTCAGGAAACACGCGACTTGTTCCTTCTCCTCAAGGCATTTTTTTAATAGTTAAATCCTGACGTGACAATGAAACCCTCACCGTATATCAAGCGTGTGTGTGTGTGTGTGTGTGTGTGTGTGTGTGTGTGTGTGTTCTCACTGACCAGGTAGACGGCTCTCTGGTAGAAGGACGTGGTCTCCAGGATCTTCTGCATGGTGACCGTCTCCAGCTCGTCCGGGTCCAGCTGCTCTCGCTGGTACGGTATGCCGTTGTACATGACCACAGGCAGCGGGCCCACCCCCGTCTGCTGGTAGTACGCGACCCCTTCCTGAATGAGAGAAACAGCGAGGCGGTACTTTTATTTGCATCGGATTCACCGACTCTAAAAAAAACAATGCCGGAGGAAAATCTGATCCGTACCGTAAAAAAAACAACAACATTACACCCGTTCTCTCGATGTAAAAAGCTTCATTTAACCACGATATGACATGGATACGACTGAAAAAGGTAACAACTAGAACGGGCACTCGGCAGAGCGCATACCTTCGCATATCACAAGATTGGGCATTGAATTATGAACATGTTGGCATTAGTTGCATGCCAATTGGATACAACTTGACCGTGCTATGGTAAAAAGAAGATTTTGACCTTTTCATGACCTTGGCCTTGACCTTTGACCCGATCAATCCCAAAATCTAATCAAATGGTCCCCGGATAATAACCAATCATCCCAGCAAATTTCATGCGATTCGGTTTAATACTTTTTAACTTATGCGAGTAACACGCACGCGTACAAATACACGGCGATCAAAACATAACCTTCCGCATTTTCAATGCGAAGGTAACGATGTGTTTGCGCCGCACGCAGTTCCAGCAGCGACAGCCTCTCACCTTCCTGTTGCTGTCGTAGCTGGAGTCGGCTCCCAGCACGCTGCTGACTTCCACGTAGGAGAACCTCTTCTCCAGAACTTTCACCACATCCTCAACGCTCAACTTCCCGCCGATGGCCACCCGGTTAAACATCTAGAAGGACGGAAAAAATAAAGGACGGATGGGAAAGAAGAGGGAGCAGAAAAGAAAAGTAGGGAGAGCAGTTATGAGTCGCACAGCTTGTTCTCATTAAGTTACAGCAGGTGTTTTAATAAGAACCAGTTCGACTCACTAAGATTACGGCTTCAAATGCGCTCTGACTGTCCACCTCGTCGCTGATGTAGTTGTAGGCTCGGACCAGCGCCACGCCCGCGTCCTGCATGCCGTCGACGTCGTCGTCCTGCGACACCACGAACACCAGCCCGATCCTGAGACACGCGACGCAGAACGTTCGTGAGACAGACTTTTGTGCGTTAAGCTGCGTTCACACCAAAAGCCAAGCGATTTGTCGCGTCGCCCAAAGCGCGTGAGTTTACTCGCTCGACCGTTCGCCGTGTTATCGCCATGAGCGTCGAGACGCTCCGCGAGGGGCGGGGCTTATCTCCGTGTCTCGTCTCCGTAGAGACCGTGATCATCTCCTTCATCCACCAGAATAACTAACCACTAGTTCTGCTTTATACTTGTTGTGGACGTCCCACACTGACGCCCTCGTGTTTGGGTTGATGACATCACCCGTAGGCTCACTCAGCTCGGTCACTTTCACCGATGAAGTCACTGTTACATCTGAAAGACTTCCGCTTCCAGCTACGAGAGAGAACTCAAGAGCCGATTGGCCCGAGTTGCGAGATGACGCCTCAAAGGTGAAATATTTCAACTCGGGGCGAAAATTGCGCCGCTGAAAACGCGTCGCCCACATCGCGTCGCCCCAAACGCGTCGCCCGGGAAAAGATCGCGTCTATCGCAGCCACACGCGTCTGTACGCTGACTTCTCATGGGATTCGGTCGCGCGAAAAAATAGTTTCACTTTTGGTGTGAACGCACCTTTAGTCGGACCGTTAGAATGCAGAGTGTGAGCCGCCCGCTTCATCGTTATTCAACCCAGCTGACCATCCCAAGACGCCACACGCATTGGGGTATCAAAGGTCTCCTCGCAGCTGCCTGACAAAACTCCCAAATTGAAATGGATTTTTAAAAACAACCCTCACGACTGCAACTGCTCTGCAGCATCTTCTTTTGATTTCTCTGGGTATTTTGCACAGCCGTAAAGCAATTACAAAGTGCTTTCTTGAATATCCTTATACTGATGCAACAGACATTTTAACTATTCCGTCAAGTCCGGTCTCCCGATGGGTGAGTTCACAGCTCGTCCCCGAGGACGCCAACCAACCTGAGTGGGATGTTGTTTGCATAAAACATCTCTGCAACACTCAGCAGCTCGACGGCGTTCTCCTGAGTCGGGTCCAGGATGATCACCTGCAACACACAAGCGGATATTTATTTCCCGATGATTCTGATCCATTTGGATTCTCAGGGGGTCGATTATTCAGGTCTGGAACGAACCAGATTGTGGAAGTTCTTGCGGATCTGCCGGATGACTCCGGGGAAGGTCGGTCGGAGCAGCTCCTGCACGTTGTAAGGCCACGAGCTATACCTGTGGTCGGTTTCCAAGTTGTTAATCCACTAAAGAGAGAGAGGGAAGAGGAAGTGTTTGAAAGCAGCACCCTGAGCCCAACAGCAGATCAGTGTCGATAACAAATTACATTTAACTGCCGGTAGCTGAATAACTAAAGCAGCAAATAACATTAAAAAAGCATCAGAACAGTAAAAGTTGTGCAGAGCGACTCATCGCAGAATAATACACACGGTATTATGCAATTGGGTTAAAGTTATTAATGCACCATATTATATACTGCTGGGTAGCTTGTGATTTTGCACTTTGAGACTTTTGCCACTCAGTTATCGTGGATTAGAAGTATGAGGCAGAATAACAAGGGAAATAGTAAAGTTCCTTAAAGTTGTACTTGTGTACTTTACTACAACAAGCGTATTTAGTTAGTTCCCACCGCTGGATAATCAGGAACTCACCACAATCAAGCTATTCAGACTTAAACACCAAATCATTGGAGCTAAACTAAACTTGAAATGGGACTCAATTTGTTCAGATCGAATCTGATCTGATTGCAGTTTTGATGCATTAAAAATATTTCCAGAAGCAAAAAATCTGGATTATAGAATTGCAGCAGCTCCAGGTTTTCCAGGACATGTGGGAACAAGAACCTTTATTCTTTCATTTTTATTCTTTCATCTTTATTTGATATTAATTCTTTATTTTCGATAAATGTTCTGATTTATTTGATATTAATTTAGGATAGGAATATATAAGCATTGTTTGCTTCAACCTATACCTTTTCAGTCTTTCTGTTTTGTATATTATATAGAATAATATAGTATTGTATTTGATTGACTGAATAAAATACACAACAACAACAACACAAGTGTGTGTGTGCATCTTGTTGTTGTTCCCAGCATCAGTGTTTAATTAAGGGTGCTGTGTTTCTGGGCGCAGGTTCTGGCTGCGTGTATTGTGTGTTTGTGTGTTTGTGTGCGATTCCTCACACTGATGGCGGGGTTACGGATGTCGACAGCATAGTCGGAGTCGGCGGGCTGAACGTTGAGCTTCAGGATGTCGTGGATGTAGGGCGTGTCGATGTGCAGGGAGCGCAGACCCTCCATCACCCTCGCCTCGCTGCGCAGCACCTCAAACACACTGCAGGGGACAGGGCGTGTTACCCAGGACTGAATACGAGAAGGAAAGAATCGCCACAATGCGAGCAAGAGGCGAGCAAGAGACGTACAAAAGACCTACAAGAGACGTTCACCCGGGGCTCACGCTTATCAAAAAAGAAAAATCTGTAATAGGGCTTATTTTGAATAACATTTTAAAAACATTTCAAAATCGAATACAAGTACAAATATGCTTAAAGAAACCCAACTGCAAATCAGATAATACATATATATAACATACACTCTGTAGTTTTACACTTCAAGCTGAAACATTTACTGAATTAGCTAATCGAATGATAATAATCACGAGTTTCAAACCATTTATTTTCTAACAAAATGATAATTGTTCAAGATTATTATTATTGGTCACAACTCATGTTACCTGATGCACAGCTAATGTTTAATTATGGGCTGTTGGTGCATTTTCATGCACATGTTTTTAACGTAAGTATTTAATTCAAACAGGATACAAAATAGTGAGTATATAAGCTTATTAATGTGACTGAATGTAAATGTTTAATTTCATAAGTTGCAAACCGTGATGAAAAAGGGAAAGTTGGAAACAGATTAAAAAGCAATGGCACACAGCCATTTAACCCTCCTGTTGCCTTAGGGTCAATTTGACCCCATTCAATGTTTAACCTCCTGTTACCTTTATATTTACTAACATATTTTACCCTTGGGGTCAATTTGACCCCAGCAATTAAAACCTCCAGAAAATTATTAGAATTAATATTGTTTTCCAAGTTTAAGTGTGAGGTACTTTATGTTTGTTTGTTGACTACCTAAATAGCCCTTTAAATATATAAAAAAGTTGATATTTCTTATATGTTTGACAGTGAAAAACAGCCTGGGGTCAAATTGACCCCAGAGAACACCGACATTAAACATTGAATGGGGTCAAATTGACCCTAAAGGTAACAGGAGGGTTAACAGTTGTATAATATACTGAATGTTAACATTTGAAAATGACTGTATGTGCACCTGAAGATGTCTTGCGTGTCCAGATCTGTATGCAGCCCGTTGATGAACAGGGCCGAATCCCCCGGCTGCAGGCCCAGAGTTCCTTTGAAAAACTAGAAACGGAAACGTCCACATGACTGAGCGTCCGCGTCACATCAAACCTCGAAACTCCCCGTCCGACTCGCGCCGAGCCGATCGCCGCGCCGGGCAGCGGGTAACGTCAGAGCCGGCCATCGCAAAGTCGATTACATCGCAAAGGCAGAAGCAGCAGCGGACACGACGCCGTCATAAGGAACGGCTGCAGCTCCAAACGAGCACCGACAGCTCCGTCTAAAGTCCGTCCGTTTAGAGCGATCAAACCGCGCAATAACAGATTAATAATTATGAGAGAAAGAACGTCGTGTGAGTGTCTGCACACGCCAAAGGAACCAGTCGAACCTCATTACAGAAAGACAAAGACGTCAGATTATCCATACTCCAGACCACTGTAATTACAACATGACATGATTAACACAAATAGTGTGACGCCTAGTGTGTGTGAGTGAGAGAGAGAGAGAGAGAGAGAGAGGTCTGCATGTTAGAGCATGCGTCCAAACGGCTTCAATCAATAACCATTTTGAGCTGCAGGACTCAGTGCGCCCGCTGAATGAATCACCGATTCAGTAATGAGGACGTTTGGTGCTCGCCCCCACCGGCAGCCCGACCCCCTGTCTGCACACCAAGATAATACGAGCACAGCTTGAGGAGCGGGGGCGAGGAGGCAGGAGGCAGGGAAGGAGGAGTGGAAGAATATTTGACAAGAAAAGGAGTGATTACTTATTCCATTAGCAGGGCAAAGCCAAACGGCGTCAGACACTGAATGCATTTCAAGTCAGACGTCGTTTACAATTTATCATCACATAATAAAACTAGAAGGGGCACTCGGTAGAGCGCATACCTTCGCATATCACAACATTGGGCATTGAATTATGAACATTTTGGCATTAGTTGCATGCCAATTGGATAGAAATTGACCGCGCCATGGTAAAAAGAAGATTTTGACCTTTCCATGACCTTGACCTTTGACCCGATTGATCCCAAAATCTAATCAAATGGTCCCCGGATAATAACCAATCATCCCACCAAATTTCATGCGATTAGGTTTAAAACTTTTTTTGTTATGCGAATAACACGCATACAAATAAATAAATGCACGGCGATCAAAACATAACCTTCCGCATTTTCAATGCGAAGGTAAAAAGTGAAAGGAACAAAAGGAAAGCAGAAGGCGCAGTTCTCATTTTGAGATATTTCCCTAAAGGCGGCGATGAGGCGGAGGGCGTGTGATTGAGGCCGTGCGCAATAACGCCATCTCGTGTTTTTCTTTATTTTCCCCCCTTTATTGGACTCGATTGGGAAACGGCTAAACCTAAATCATCCGTGACCACCGGACAACACAATCAGCAGGACGGGAAAAGACAACGGAATGAGGCGAGAAAGAGGAATGGAAGAGGATGAAGATGTCTCGTCACCATCCAGAGCAACACTTGTAAACACATTGACGGAAAAGCAGCAAAAGAAAATGTAAATTAAACATTTCCACCCACTAGATTTTCAACGATGCATTGATCGTATTAACAGGTGTCGTCTGTGTAACCAAAGAAGCATCGAATCGAGGAACGCTCAAACAAACATGTACCTTTTGGTTATTGTCAATCTCTTTGCGGATCTCGGAGCTGACCACGGTTTTCGTGATGGACCTGCGAGGGGAAAAGGAGAGGCGGATCTATAGGACTGCAGACGCGTCAGTATCTGTGCAAACCAAAACTTCCCCCTGTAGCTGCTGTGCGAGGCTTTCGTCTTTACCTGGCTTTGGTGGGGAAGTTCTGACTGAGGTCTTTCATAACGGCGAGGGCGTCGACAGCGGGAGCGGCGAGAATGCGAGCCGCTGTCTGGAAACTCAGATCTATGAAAGAGAAGGTGGGCGGACAGGTGGGTCGGCGAGGAGGGCAGGCGTATAAAAAGAAAAGAGGCTGAGAGGAATGGACAAGAGCAGAGATGAGGGAACTCGCAAGAGGGCAAAGAGAAGCACGGAAGAAAAGAGAACGTTTCAATTAAATAAAAGCAGTATGCGCAGTCTGGACTCGGAGTGGACGCTCAGGTTTCTGGAGCATTAAGTTTATTGCACTTCCTCCCGAGGAGGGACATGAAAGTCCTCACGGCGGAACCATCTGAGAATCCCTAAAGTCATCCGGGCACTTTATCTGTTCCCCATGAATGTGTGTCGAGGACACGGTGGCGAGCCATCTCACCGGCTCCAGACCGAAGGACGCTGCCATCCCTGGAGCCGCGCTGCTGGCATTGGTGAAGAATTCATCAGTTAAGCCAATTAACATATTAATTGGCAGATAATTCCATGTTAACATGCTTGTCTTTGTGTCCGAGGCATTAATTACTGCCTCGACCGGCTCAGAGGATTTAAGACGGGATTAAGAATATAGACGAGAACATCTCGACGCCTGAACACGGTTAGAAGAGCAGAGACGATAACGTGGAAGAGCAAATAAACAGGCTTCTAAAAACATGTTGACCGGTGGATTAACAGGACTTTAAACCAAATGTCCATGAGCAAACTGAAATCTCAGTATATATATGAAAGTGAGAAAATGTAGTATTTAAACAATGACAATTCCAAAGCATACTATATACCTTAAATGAAACGAATGAATGAGAGACAATAGTTTGGTTAAAAGAATAAACATTTATATACATGTTTATTCTTATAAAAATGTATATCTATATATGTTTATTATTTTAAATCTACACTTCTCTGGCAGTAGAATATCCAGACCGCTTCCCGAGCTGCTGTTGCTCTGGCCAGCGAACTTTCCAGTTAAGGTGCGTTAACTTGCAACGAGAAAAAAAAAAAATTGCGCCGGCAGCTTATATTTTGAGAAAAAAAAATCTAAAATATATTAGCTTGACGTAAATGAACACGCGATTATAACTAATTTCCATGACTTTTCCAAAACTTTTGGGATTTATGTTTTTTCCATGACTTTTCCAGGCCTGGAAATGACTATTTAATAGTTCCATGACTTTTCCAGGTTTTCCATGATCGTACGAACCCTGCATATACACTACCGTTCAAAAGTTTGGGGTCACCCAGACAATTTCGTGTCTTCCATGAAAAATCACACTTTTATTTATCAAATGTATAGAACATATAGTCAAGACATTGACAAGGTTAGAAATAATGATTAATATTTGAAGAATTAATTTTGTTCTACAAACTTCAAGCTCAAAGGAAGGCCAGTTGTATATCTTATATCACCAGCATAACTGTTTTCAGCTGTGCTAACATAATTGCACAAGGGTTTTCTAATCAGATATTAGTCTTCTAAGGCGATAACACAATGTACCATCAGAACACTGGAGTGATGATGAAATGGGCCTCTATACACCTCTGGAGACATGTCATTAGAAACCAGACGTTTCACCTAGAATAGTCATTTACCACATTAACAATGTATAGTGTGTATTTTTGATTAATGTTATCTTTATTGAAAAAACAGTGCTTTTCTTTGAAAAATAGAGACATTTCTAAGTGACCCCAAACTTTTGAACGGTAGTGTATATTTTTTTCTTTGTTTGTCAATTTCCAAGTAAGAAAAAAGAAAAAAGCAGCAAATCCTCACATGTGAGAATCTACCAAAGAGCGATTCTCAGCGGCTTTTCCAGGTTTTCCATGACCGTACGAACCCTGCATAAAGGTTTGGCTTGCCAGGAGATGAAGAGAGTCGTGAGGACTATTTCAAAGCAGCGAGCAGCGGCGAAATGGCGTCGTAGCCCGTGTGACTATTCGACCCCGAGGTCTCCCTCTCTTGGTAAACAGGCTGAGCTAATGAGCCCCGGGAGGGCGGAGACAGACTTGGCGTGTTAGACGGACTCTCATCCGCTCACATCCTTACTTCACCAGTCAATGCGCCCTCAACTCCACCCCACCGTAGACATGTGCATGCAAACCAGGAATAGCGGGGAAAGAATGTGCTTGAAATATGGATAAGATTTACACCTGTGAAAGTGTGTTTGAATACATAATCCAATCGATGATATCACGATAATCTATACCGCTTTAGTACTGCAGCAGACGATGTCCTCACGTCTTCAAGGTGTTATGGCGCTCATGTATGAAGAGGATGCCGATTGATCGCGGCCGTCGATGACATGACGAGCGTGTTTGATTCACCGATGCTACGAGATCACTGAAGCCGATGTTAACTTCCGTTTGTTCATTTGTGATCAGTGCACGAGAAAAACTAGAACGGGCACTCGGTAGAGCGCATACCTTCACATATCACAAGATTGGGCATTGAATTATGAACATGTTGGCATTAGTTGCATGCCAATTGGATAAAAATTTACCGCGCTATGGAAAAAAGAAGATTTTGACCTTTTCATGACCTTGACCTTTGACCCGATCGATCCCAAAATCTAATCAAATGGTCCCCGGATAATAACCAATCATCCCACCAAATTTCATGTGATTCGGTTTAATACTTTTTTAGTTATGCGAGTAACACGCATACAAATAAATAAATGAATAAATACACGGCGATCAAAACATTACCTTCTGCATTTTCAATGCGAAGGTAATGAATCAAACTAATGAAGCGAGCGACAGCACATCGACGACTGGGATGCAAATTCTCTCAGCGCAATTAGTTATAACCTCCGATGCCGTTTGAGCCTCATGCAATGATTACAGGAAAGGGTTTGAAAACTTTTTTCTTACAAGAAATCAAAAGCTAAACATTTTGAGTAGAGTCAAACTATTTAGAGTTTCATTTAGAGCCAGAGAGAACTACAACCAGCATTCTTTAATACATCAAGGGGATCACTTGTTGCCCCATTTAATGACTTGGTTAATCCTCACTGAGTGAAGGAATCAAACAGGCATATACACTCTGCACAGCTCTTCACTAAAGCCGTCTGATGTTTACAAACTATTCAATGTCTCGTGCATCATATTTGAACACTTTGAAGATATTGAAGTACTCGGATCGTTTACTCAGAGCGAGGCGATCAAACAATGGAAAGGAGAAATAACACATTCCAACTCCTAAACATAAATATTGACTTCATAATCAATACGACACACCCAAGCACAACTCGATATCTTCTGGGTTCCTGGCTTTAATATCGTACTCAAGTCAAAAATAAAGAGGTGTTATAATACAAATATTCTGAAAATATGAAAGTTAGTACGCCGAAACATGTGTATGGTTTTACATTTTTGATTATCAAGTGGCAATAATGTAAGAATATTTTTTTTACTGTGGTAAAAAAAATATAAAATGCAGTTTTACATATTGGTTTATAACAGACGTAATACAGGTATTATAAATATATCCCGCATGGACTGTTTGTATTTACATTTCTAACTAGAATGGGCACTCGGTAGAGCGCATACCTTCGCATATCACAAGATTGGGCATTGAATTATGAACATTTTGGCATTAGTTGCATGCCAATTGGATACAAATTGACCGTGCTATGGTAAAAAGAAGATGTTGACCTTTTCATGACCTTGACCTTGACCTTTGACCCGATCGATCCCAAAATCAAATCAAATGGTCCCCGGATAATAACCAATCATCCCACCAAATTTCATGCGATTCGGTTTAATACTTTTTGTGTTATGCGAGTAACACGCATACAAACAAACAAATTAATGAATGAATGAATAAATAAATACACGGCGATCAAAACATAACCTTCCGCATTTTCAATGCGAAGGTAATAACGTTACAGCAGTGGAATAAAAACAGAAACTTTGCCGGAGGATATGGTTTGGAGAGGAGACCCACCTTGCATCTGCCAGACCTTCAGAGGCGCCATGTCGTTGGTGCTTTCCACCAAATGTTTTCTCAACTCCTTCAACTGCTCTTTCAGCTCCGGGTAAAGCGTCCTGGGCAGAGCACAAACGAGACAGAGCGGACGGAGGGAGTCGTTAACGGCCTCGGCTAATCGCCCCGATGGCTCGGCTGGAGCGAGTTGTCAGATTTACACATCGATTTGTTTATTTTTTAGGTGAGTTCATCAGACGTGAAGCGATTTACGGTCAGCACTTTGAGGGAAGACATTGTGGGGGGGAAAGAAGGAAAAGGCTCGGCTGGCGTGAACGGGGGGGGGGGAGCCGAGCCGAGCTTTGACTGGTCATCCCGGCTCACGCAGAGACACTCACTTCAGTTTGCCAAACAGGAATCCCTGGACCTCGTCCACTGGATCATTCTCTCCCATCACCGTTGCGTTCACCTCCGCCCCTGAAACCACAATCGATGAACTTGTGATTCACACGAGGACTCCTCCGGCATTACCCCATCGCGCTCTTGTGTGTATCGATAGTGTCTCTGTGTGTGTGTGTCTGTGTGTGTACCTTGGACTTGTGTGTCGTCCTTTGCCTTGTACTCCTGGTTCTTGATGGCCAGCTCCACTCCGTACCCCGACAGATAGACTTTCTTTTCACTTGGATTCTGGAGGGAAAGGAGGAGGCAGTCAAAAAAGACGGGGGAGAAGTCGTCCGTTTCTTCGTCACAGGTGTGTCCGATGCCTCGAGGCGCCTTGGAGCGGCACTTCTTTTCTTCAGCGAGGAGATAAACGCAAGCGATAATTACATTTAAAAAAAGGCACCGACAGTCGTGTTCAGTTGCAGCAGCACCCGTAGTGAACGGATGTGAAACGCGTTTGTTAATCAATATTTAAGTGGTTTCTGCGGTTGTAAAAGGGGCCGTTAACGTCTTTGTATACATCTTCTCCTCTGTCGTAAAGAGAAATGCATCTCACATGCGCCACAGACCGATGCGCTCCACACGACTCAGACAGCCAGCTGTCGTCTGCTCGGTGCTGATTAACTGTGACCCCGATTGGCCCTGAAGCTCGAGGTAAAAAGGAAAACGTGTAAAGTGTTACAACCTCTCTGGTGCACAGGACTCCGTCCCTTACAGACAGATGGTGGGAATAATTTTGCATAATTACAGGGGAGGGCAAACCTATCGGGTCTATTTGCATGCGAGGGGAGAACTGATTCAACGTCAACGTGACGTGATAAACTGGAGAAGCACTTTTCATCTCAAGTGAAAATGTGAGGAGCCCAATTAAAGAAAAATGAAAGCACGGCCTGCTTCACGGTCACGAACAGGTTCAACCCGTGTGTGGTTGTGGGGGATGTGCAGCACTTCAGGAGAGTGTTCATCCAACAAAAGTAACATTGAAGCCAACAATATAATTTGGTAAGCAATCTGCATGCAGTCCTTGTGCATCAATGTGTCCCTTTCTGGTATTTCTGAGATGATGTGCACGTGAGAAAAGGTGTAATGTGTATTCAGACATCACATCTAACAGAGGGTGGGGTTGTGTGAAGAGATGTGTGTACCTTTCACGCTCAAAATGTTTTGATTTGAACCTCCTCCTCTTGATTAGATGCGGCTCACTGCATCTCACACTGCACCAAAGCAACGTTAGTCCTTTGATAATTATTATTTTTCAACCAAAATGAAATGCAACGCTGCTCGCACACAGACTGTGCACGTGTCTGGTCTTTTCAGGGTTCTTACACATTTTGACCAGTGGATTTCCAGGACTTTAAACCAAATTTCCATGACCAAACTGAAATCTCGGTATAAACATGAAAAATGTAGAAAATTTGGCGTATACGCCGGCTTATATATTGAGCGTCTTTCTTTAAAAAGCATATTAATTATTTCAAACTCGGCGTAAATTAAAATGTGATTATAACACATTTCCATGACTTTTCCCAAACTTTTATGATTTCAGTTTTTTCCATGACTTTTCCAGGCCTGGAAATGAACATTTTAAAATTCCATGACGTTTCCAGGTTTTCCATGACCGTACGAACCCTGTCTTTTGGTTTAGCAAATTCTGGCTTGTGTAGAAAGTGGCCGCGGCGTCAAAACTGACATCACACACGGCACCGACGGAACCGATTTGCTGCCGGTGATGGAAACGACGCACCTGGCAGATGCTCAGAGTGCAGGAGCGGAAATGTTGAGTTGTGTTGAATTTGGGAGTCTGCCATTCACATTTCCACTCGAAGAAAACTCATCGAGGGAAGAGGGAACTGCTCGAAGCCAAGTCAAACGAATAGCTGCTATTAACCCCAGCTTCATGGCTACAGCAGACCGTGCATCCAGAAAGAAATCATTGAATATATATATATATATTATTATTAAGTCATAAGAGTGTGAGAAACACCTACGGCGAGGTAATGGCGGAGCACATAAGTCGCCAGGCCTTCGTGGACTTTGGAGGAAATGACTTGATGAAGCCTCTGGAAATCCGTTTTCCCTAACTCTGCGTACAGGATGACAACCGGAGCTTCGGGGTTAGATCCTGGGTATTTGTGATCGCCTTTGAAAAGGAATGGCTTTGGCCTGAAAGAGAGACAGTGAAGTCCGTCACGAGTTATCGTTCCACCGGTTCATCGCCCTCGTGTCTGAATCGAATGCGTCCGGCATCACCTTGAAAGTGCGGTTTTCAGCGACGCCGCTAAACCTTCTTCATCGCACGTCTTTTCTCCATGGACGCTGAAAAACACCGAGCAGCCGGCGGGAGGAGGCTCGTTGGACGCAATCTGAACGAAAAGAAAAAAGGACATTCACATTTACTCTTCACATGCATGTACAGGCTTTCAAACATAACACCAAAGCATCCTCCTGGTACCTGTTGGAAGGCGTGCACTGTTGAAGAGTAGGCTCTCAGGGAGAGGGCGAACTTGAGCATGTTCACCTGGACGGAGCTGAGCAAGGCCCCCGCTTTCTGAATGATCAGGTCGTAGTAGGCCTGGTCTGTGTCTGCATGAGGACAATAACCATGAACAGACGTAATGTTTGATTCTCACTCTGTTTAACATTCTTTAAACCTGGAGGAGTTATGGTTCGATTGTTTTAACACAGGCAGAGACACAAATGAACAGAATCAAAACACAGTTTGCAGCTTTGTTCCATCAGGTTACTGCAATTACTTTCAATCCACATCAGTAATTCGGCCGCACAGAGACCCGAGCAGCTTTACGTTACCATCGTGCTCTCCTTCTATGTTCTGATTGGCCTCCACAAAGTCCCAGAACATCTCCTGGTTCTCCTCTGCCAGAAACTCACTGAGGAAAAGGAAGGCGGCAATTTAATAAGCTTTCCATGCAAGTATGACACACGTTGTGCATTATAACTGTCTGTATAGTGTTAATAGGTACATCTGGGTGAATAAACAAATAAAAGAGTCAGTCAGAGCACATAGTACGACATTTGAGGCCTCCAAGTACTCAGCATCTTGCTCAAGGACACATCAGTGAGACAGAAGTGTAAACTCTCTGGGATGACAGCTTCAGTAATCACCCCACATGACCCCACATGCCCTCACATGACCCCACATGACCCCACATGACCTCACATGACCCCACATGACCTCACATGACCTCACATACCCCCACATGCCCCCACATGCCCCCACATGCCCTCACATGCCCCCACATGACCTCAGGACATCGATTTATTTATCATCTGCTTCCAAAATGTAACGCAAGATGCAAGGTGGCCAAATGGATGCTTGTGCCGAGCGGGGCGGTTTCATACCTGGCCTCCAGCAGCAGAGGGGTATCCGTCCATTTCGTCGTGAGGGTGGTGGTGACCGCCTTGGAGTCGGCGTCCCCGGATACCGCAGACAGCAGCGACAGCAGCAGGACCCCGAGAAGCCGCATCCTCACGCCCACACCTGAGAGGAGAGAGAAGGCAGCGGCGGCAAATGAGTCGGAGCGTCATCGAACACGCGTGTCGCCGAGCCAGGGAGGAGAGCGCCGTCCTGTTCATACGTGGCACAAAGAAGCATCGTGGGTGACCGACGGACAACTGCACTGTGTGTGGCTGGGGAAATCATATAACCTTGGTTGAACTCCTTAGAGTTAGCCAGCATAAATAATGATGTACCTTGCTATGACACTCGGTTATTTAACAGATGTTCTCCTGAATGCGGACTACGATCCCTTGTTATCTAGTGCGGTCGGGTCACCGTCACCTTGATCCAACCGGAGTAAATAATTGATGTGATTGGTTAAAAGGTCTGATGGGAGGGTTACATTTACACTACAAATATGTGCTAAATATTCTAGAAAGATGGACTTGTTCACTTGTTGGATGTTGCCTTGTGCTCATTAATACAGTCCCGCTGGGTTGCTCCATCAAACCATCGTCTCTCTGCTCTTCATTTTGCCACAACACACCGGGGAGAATCATGAGGAATGTGGACCGAGGTGCCGGGGACTCACATTCCTGACCGCATTGTTGGATCAACTATTCACAGGGTTCTTACACATTTTGCCCAGTGGATTTCCAGAACTTTTCCACGACTTTAAACCACATTTTCATGACTAAACTGAAATCTCGGTATTAACATTAAACATTTAGAAAATTGTGCGTATCGAGAGCGTACGCCGGCTTATATTTTGAGCGTCTTTCTTTAAAAAACATATTAATTATTTCAAACTCGGCGTAAATGATCATGTGATTATAACACATTTCCGTGACTTTTCCAAAACTTTAATGATTTAAGTTTTTTCCATGACTTTACCAGGCCTGGAAATGACCATTTTAAAATTCCATGACTTTTCCAGGTTTTCCATGAGCGTTCGAACCCTGTATTCATCTTTGGATTTTTGTATTCATTCTATTGTCATTGCAGAGTCCAGGTACACAGGCAACGACATGTGTTCTCTGCATTTAATCCCTCCTTAGTCTTTAAGGAGCAGTGGGCTGCAGTGATGCGCCCGGGGAGCAACTGGGGGTTCAGTGCCTTGCTCAAGGACACTTCGACTTGCAACTAATGGGGAGAGCGGGGATCGAACCGACGACCTCGGGGTTGCAGGACGACCCCCTCACCCTACAAAGCCCCCCCCCTTTGATGTGTGGATACCGAGGCAATAATTCATTATTACCAGTTATTCATGTTTAGAGTTGTATCATGTTATCATTGTACACATTTCCGTACTCCAATTAAAATATTTTAGTGATTTACAAATTCTACTCGTTCTATTGTGGAGTATCGACGTAAAGATTTGGTATATGAAAAAGCATATTCTGCTTCATGGTCTATTTGACTCGGATTGGGACCATAATTTACCAAATGAACGTCATGCTGTATTGAAGACTGGAAACAAAGAAGTGAGACCAGAAGCGTATCTTAACCCTCCTGTCGCCTTAGGGTCATTTTGACCCGATTCAATGTTTCACCCTCCTGTTACCTTTATATTTACTAACATATTTTACCCTTTGGGTTCAATTTGACGCCAGCAATTAAAACCGCCAGAAAATTATTAGAATTAATATTGTTTTCCAAGTTTAAGTGTGAGGCACTTTATGTTTGTTTGTTGACTACCGAAAGAACACCGACATTAAACATTGAATGGGGTCAAATTAATCCTAAAGCGACACGAGGGTGTAATATTGATTCGGGTCAAATTGACCCTAAGGCAACACAAGGGTTAACAATGATAACTGAGGAAATAAATCAAGTGAGAAGTAGAGTCATTTACTTAAACACTTCAATACAATAAGACTTATTT